>NC_057810.1:680732265-680980030 GCF_018294505.1 Triticum aestivum
ATATATATATATATATATATATATATATATATATATATATATCAGGATCTTTCCAACGCGAGGTGCTTGCCAAAGGATAAAATGAAAAAGGGAAAGGTGAAAATCACCTTGACTCTTGCATAAAGTAAAAGACAAAAAGTAAAAGATAGGCCCTTCACAGAGGGAAGCAGAGGTTGTCATGTGCTTTTAGGGTTGGATGCATAAAATATTAATGCAAAAGAACGTCACTTTATATTGCCACTTGTATATGGACCTTTATTATGCAGTCTGTCGCTTTTATTACTTCCATAACAAGATCGTATAAAGCTTATTTTCTTCACACTAATAAGTCATACATATTTAGAGAGCAATTTTTATTGCTTGCAACATGACAACTTACTTGAAGGATCTTACTCAATCCATAGGTAGATATGGTGGACTCTCATGGCAAAAACTGGGTTTAAGGATGTTTGGAAGCACAAGTAGTATATCTACTAGGTGCAAGGAATTTTGGCTAGCATGAGAGGGAAAGGCAAGCTCAACATGTTGGGAAGATCAATGAGATGTGAGAAAACATAAACCATTACGTTGTCTTCCTTGTCCAACATCAACTCTTTAGCATGTCATACTTAATGAGTGCTCACAATCATAAAAGATGTCCAAGATAGTATATTTATATGTGAAAACCACTCTTTCCTTATTACTTCCTATTAATTGCAATGATGACCAAAACTATGTTTGTCAACTCTCAACAACTTTTATGCCTCATACTTTTTTTATGTGAAGTCATTACTATCCAAAAGATCAATATGTACTCTTTTATTCTTTTTATTCTTTTTACTTCCTCAAGATCATAGCAAGATAGCAAAAGCCCTTGACTCAACACTAATCTTTATTATAGATAGCTCACGGGCTCGATTACATAAAGAGATCACAAAGCAAAACTCAAATCTAATTCAATCAAAACTTCAATCTACTAGATCAAGATATTATTAAAAGGATCGAACTAAGTAAAATGGTAAAGATAGGAGTGTGATGGTGATACGATACCGGGGCACCTCCCCCAAGCTTGGCAGTCGCCAAGGGGAGTGCCCATACCCATGTGGTTATGTCCTCGGAGGTAATGAAGGTGGTGATGTCGATGATGTTCTAGACCTGTCAGAAAAACAACTCTAAAAAAATAGGGGATTTTTTTGCGTGATACGTTGTTCAAAACCTTCAGGAGATTATATAATGAATTTTTACCGACCAAAATACGTAACATGCAAGAAAACGGAGTACGGGAGGTACACGAGGTGCCCATGAGATAGGGGGGCACGCCCAGTAAGGGTGGGCACGCCCACCACCCTTGTGGGGGCCTCGTGTCCTTCCTGGATTACTTCTTTCTTTCCAAAATTCTTAAATATTCCAAAACGGAGAAAAATTGCATTAGAATTGCTTTGGAGTCGGTTTACTTACCGTACCACATACCTATTCCCTTTCGGAGTCTGAAATGTTCTGGAAAGTGTCCCTTATGTATTCCTCCGGGGTGACGGTCTCAATAATATTAGTTTCAACATTGATAGGATTACCTGAGATATAATGCTTGATTCTTTGACCGTTCACCACCCTCGGACTTGTGCCTTCGAAGTTGTTGATTTTTATGGCACCGGAATGATAGACCTCCTGGATAACAAAATGACCTTCCCATTTAGAGAGAAGTTTTCCTGCAAAAAATCTTAAACGAGAGTTTAATAGCAAAACATAATCACCTATGTTAAATTCTCGCTTTTGTATCCTTTTGTCATGCCATCTTTTAACTTTTTCTTTAAACAGCTTGGCATTTCCATAGGCTTGGGTTCCCCATTCATCAAGTGACCTAATATCAAATAACCTCTTCTCACCGGCAAGTCTGAAGTCATAGTTAAGCTCTTTAATAGCCCAATATGCCTTATGTTCAAGTTCAAGAGATAAGTGACACGCTTTTTCCATAAACCATCTTATACGGAGACATACCCATAGGATTTTTATATGCAGCTCTATAAGCCCATAATGCATCATCAAGGTCCTTTGACCAATTCTTTCTAGATCTATTGACAGTCTTTTGCAAAATTAATTTGAGCTCTCTATTGCTCAACTCTACTTGACCACTAGACTGCGGGTGATAAGGAGATGCAATTCTATGATTAACATCATACTTAGCAAGCACCTTACGGAAAGCATCATGAATAAAATGTGAACCACCATCAGTCATAAGATATCTAGGGACTCCAAACCTCGGAAAAATAACTTCTTAGGCATCTTAATAGAGGTGTTATGATCAGCACTACCAGTTGGAATAGCTTCTACCCACTTATTAATGTAATCAACAGCAACTAAAATATGTGTGTAACCATTAGAGGCAGGAAAAGGTCCCATATAATAAAAGCCCCAAACATAAAATGGTTCGATAACAAGAGAATAGTTCATAGGCATTTCTTGACGTCTACTAGTATTACCAATTCTTTGGCATTCATCACAAGACAAGACAAATTTACGAGCATCTTTGAAGAGAGTAGGCCAATAAAAACCGGATTGCAATACCTTATGTGCAGTTCTATCTCAAGCGTGGTGTCCTCCATATGATTCAGAGTGACACTTGTGTAGGATCTGTTCCTGTTCATGCTCAGGTACACAACGTCTAATAACACCATCTACTCCTTCTTTATAAAGGAGTGGGCCATCCCAGAAGTAATGTCTTAAATCATAAAAGAACATTTTCTTTTGCTCGTATGTGAAAGTAGGTGGTATAAATTTAGCAACAATATAATTAGCATAATCAGCATACCAAGGAGCAGTACGAGAAGCATTAATGACCGCTAATTGTTCATCAGGAAAGCTATCATCAATAGGTAGTGGGTCTGCAACGGGGTTCTCAGCTCCCTTTCTATCAATAATATGCAAATAAAATTCTTGGATCAAGAGAAGCCATCTAATAAGTCTAGTCTTAGCATCTCAATTTTCCATAAGGTATTTAATAGCAACATGATTAGTGTGAATAGTAACTTTGGAATCAACAATATAAGGTCTGAACTTATCACAAGCAAATACAACTGCTAAGAATTCTTTTTCAGTAGTAGCATAATTTCTTTGGGCAGTGTCAAGAGTTTTACTAGCATACTAGATAACATTCAATTTCTTATCAACTCTCTGCCCTAGAACAGCACCTACAGCATAATCACTAGCATCACACATAATTTCAAAGGGTAAATTCCAATCAGGTGGCTGAACAATAGGTGCAGTGATCAAAGCTTTCTTAAGTATTTCAAATGCTTCTACACAATCATCATCAAAAACAAAAGGAATATCTTTTTGCAATAAATTACTCAGAGGCCTAGAGATTTTAGAAAAGTCCTTAATGAACCTCCTATAAAAACCGGCATGACCAAGGAAACTTCTTATACCTTTTATGTCCTTGGGATATGGCATCTTTTCAATAGCATCAACTTTAGCTTTATCAACTTCAATACCTCTCTCGGAAATCTTATGCCCCAAGACAATGCCTTCATTAACCATAAAGTGGCACTTTTCCCAATTCAAGACGAGACTAGTGTCTTCACATCTCTGCAAAACTCAATCAAGGTTGCTTAAGCAGTCATCAAAAGAGGATCCATAAACGGATAAATCATCCATGAATACCTCACAAATGTTTTCACAAAAGTTAGAGAATATAGCCATCATGCATCTTTGAAAGGTAGCAGGTGCATTACATAAACCAAAAGGCATACATCTATAAGCAAAAGTACCGAAAGGGCAAGTAAAAGTAGTTTTTGATTGATCCTCTACTGATACAGGTATTTGAGAGAAACCAGAATAACCATCTAGAAAGAAGAAATGTGTGTGTTTGGATAGTATTTCTAGCATTTGATCAATTAAGGGTAAAGGGTAATGATCTTTCTTAGTAGCTTTATTTAATTGACGGAAATCAATTACCATCCTATAACCTGTAATAATTCTTTGCGGGATCAATTCATCTTTATCATTAGGAACGACAGTAATACCTCCCTTTTTAGGAACACAATGGACAGGACTTACCCATTCACTATCAGCAACGGGATAAATTATACCTGCCTCAAGGAGTTTTAGTATCTCCTTTCTTAACACTTCTTTTATCTTAGGATTTAAGTGTCGTTGAGGATCTCTAACTAGTTCGGCATCTTTCTCCACTTTAATTTTGTGCTGGTATAGAGTGGGACTAATGCCCTTACGATCATCCAGAGTATATCCAATAGCAGCACGGTGCTTTTTCAAAGTTTTCAATAATCTTTCTTCTTCTTGCTCTGAAAGGTTAGCACTAATAATAACAGGATATATTTTCTTTTCATCTAGATAAGCATACTTAAGATTATCAGGTAATGGTTTGAGCTCAAACACGGGATCACCCTTGGGTGGAGGAGGATCTCCTAGGATTTCAACGGGTAGGTTATGTTTCAGAATAGGACCCTATTGAAGGAATACTTCATCTATTTCCCTTCTTTCATTCATAAACATATCATTTTCATGGTCTAGCAAATATTGTTCTAACGGGTCAGTAGGAGGTACGGCAATAGAAGCAAGACCAATTATTTCATCCTTACTAGGTAATTCTTTATCACGGGGTTGTCTTCGAAACTTAGCAAAATTAAACTCATGAGACATATCCCCTAAGCCAATTGTAAGAATATCCTTTTCACAATCAATCCTAGCATTAACAGTATTCAAGAAGGGTCTACCAAATATAATGGGACAAAAGTCATCTTTTGGGGAACCAAGAACAAGAAAATCAGTAGGATATTTGACTTTCCCACACAAGACTTCCACATCTCTAACAATCCCAACTGGTGAAATAGTATCCCTATTGGCAAGCTTAATAGTAACATCAATACCTTCTATTTCAGCGGGTGCAATATCATGCATAATTTCTTTATGTAAGTCAACAGGTATGGCACTAGCACTAGCACCCATATCACATAAGCCATGATAACAATGATCTCCTATTTTAACAGAAATAACAGGCATGCCTACAACCGGTCTATGTATCTTAGCATCGGGTCTAGCAATATTAGCAGCCTGTTCACAGAAGTAAATAACATGCCCATCTAAATCATCATCCAAGAGATCTTTAACCATAGCAATACTAGGTTCAACTTTGATTTTCTCAGGAGGTGTATAAGTTCTAGTATTACTCTTACAAACAACAGTTGAAGTTTTAGCATGATCCTTTATCCTAATAGGAAAAGGAGGTTTCTCAACATAAGTAGTAGGAACAATAGTAGGAACAATAGGATCATCATAAGTGATAGTGTTTTCTTCAACTGTAATAGGTGCAACTACTTTTACTTCAATGGGAGGATTATATTTAAACCACTTCTCCTTAGGGAGATCAACGTGAGCAGCAAAAGATTCATAGAAAGAAGCTACTATCTCAGAGTCAAGTCCATATTTAGCGCTAAATCAATGAAAAGCATCGGTATCCATAAAATATTTAACACAATGAAACTTAGGTGTTATACCTGACTCCTTACCATCGTCGGAACCCCAATCTTCAGAGTTGAGTTTAATTCTTTCCAATAAGTCCCACTTGAATTCAGTAGTCTTCAGCATATAAGAACCAGCACAGGAAGTATCGAGCATAGTGTGATCATTGAGAGAAAGCCGAGCATAAATTTTTTGAATAATCATTTGTCTTGAGAGCTCATGATTGGGGCATGAATATAACATTGACTTAAGCCTCCCCCAAGCTTGAGCGATGCTTTCTCCTTCGCGAGGCCAGAAATTATATATGTAATTACGATCACGATGAACAAGATGCATAGGATAGAACTTCTGGTGAAATTCCAACTTCAATCGTTTATAGTTCCAAGATCCCGTATCGTCACATAGCCTATACCATGTCAATGCATATCCCTTCAAAGATAAAGGGAAGACCTTCCTTTTGAAAACATCATCGGGAATACCTGCAAGCTTAAATAATCCACAAACTTCATCCACAAATATAAGGTGTAAATCGGGATGCAATGTTCCATCTCCTGCAAAAGGATTAGCTAGCAGTTTCTCTATCATACCCGAAGGAATCTCAAAGTAAATATTTTTAGTAGGTTCAGTAGGTTGAGGAGCAACTCTTTGCTCTACTGGTCGGGTGAAGATACCCTGAACAAGCCCCTCAAAGGATTAGTTTCCATAGTAACAAGCGACAAAAAATTTCAGCACACTATATAAATGTTTCCTTACCAAGTTCCACTCACCAAAGGCGCTTCACTCCCCGGCAACAGCGCCAGAAAAGAGTCTTGATGACCCACAAGTGTAGGGGATCTATTGTAATCCTTTCGGTAAGTAAGAGTGTCAAACCCAACGAGGAGCAGAAGGAAATGATAAGCGGTTTTCAGTAAGGTTTTCTCTGCAAGCACTGAAATTGTAGGTAATAGATAGTTTTGTGATAAGATCAATTGTAACGAGTAACAAGCAATGAAAGTAAATAAAGTGCAGCAAGGTGGCCCAATCCTTTATGTACCGAAGGATAAGCCTGGACAATTTCTTATAATGAGGAAACAGCTCTCGAGGACACATGGGAATTATCGTCAAGCTAGTTTTCATCATGATCATATGATTCGCGTTCGGTACTTTGATAATTTGATATGTGGGTGGACCGGTGCTTGGGTACTGCCCTTACTTGGACAAGCATCCCACTTAGGATTAACCCCTATTGCAATACAAAATAAGTATTAAGGTAAACCTAACCACGGCATTAAACATATGGATCCAAATCAGCCCCTAACGAAGCAACGCATAAACTAGGGTTTAAGCTTCTGTCACTCTAGCAACCCATCATCTACTTATTACTTCCCAATGCGTTCCTCTAGGCCCAAATAATGGTGAAGTTTCATGTAGTCGACGTTCACATAACACCACAAGAGGAAAAGACAACATACATCTCATAAAAATATCGAACGAATACCAAATTCACATGACTACTAATAGCAAGACTTCACCCATGTCCTCAGGAACAAATGTAACTACTCATAAAGCATATTCATGTTCATAATCAGAGGAGTAATAATATGCATTAAGGATCTAAACATATGATCTTCCACCAAGTAAACCAATTAGCATCAACTACAAGGAGTAATCAACACTACTAACAACCCACAGGTACCAATTTGTGGTTTGGATACAAGATTGGATACAAGAGATGAACTAGGGTTTTGAGAGGAGATGGTGCTGGTGAAGATGTTGATGGAGATTGACCCCCTCCCAATGAGAGGATCATTGGTGATGATGATGGTGATGATTTCCCCTCCCGGAGGGAAGTATCCCCAGCAGAACAGCTCCGCCGGAGCCCTAGATTGATTCCGCCAAGGTTTCGCCTCGTGGCGGCGGAGTTTCTTCCCGTAAGCTTGCCCATGATTTTTCCCAGGTTAAAAGCCCTCATATAGCAGAAGATGGACACCGGGGGGGCACCAGGGGGCCCAGGAGACAGGGGCGCGCCCAGTAGGGGTGGGCGCGCCCCCCACCCTCCTGGCCAGGGTGTGGGCCCCCTGATGTATTTCTTTCGCTCAATAATTCTTATTAATTCCAAAAACATGTTTCGTGGAGTTTCAGGACTTTTGGAGCAGTGCAGAATAGGTTTCCAATGTTTGCTCCTTTTCCAGCCAGAATTCCAGCTGCCGGCATTCCCCCTCTTCATGGTAAACCTTGTAAAATAAGAGAGAATGGTCATAAGTATTGAGATATAATGTGTAATAACAGCCCATAATGCAATAAATATTGATATAAAAGCATGATGCAAAATGGACGAATCAACTCCCCCAAGCTTAGACCTCGCTTGTCCTCAAGCGGAAGCCGATATCGAAAAATATGTCCACATGTTTAGAGATGAGGTGTCGATAAAAATAAAATACGGACATGAGGGCATCATGATCATTCTTATAACAGCAACACAAATAGATTTTATCATATGATTTCTTATGCTCAAGTAACAATCAATTCACAATGTCAAGTATGGTTCAAAAACTTCGTTGATAACTAACAAACAATAATCTCAGTCATTGAAGCAATTGCAATTTATCATAACATCAGAAAGAGTCAACAATAGAGCTTTTCAGCAAGTCCACATACTCAACTATCTTATAGTCTTCCACAATTGCTAACACTCACGCCATACTTGTGGTTATGGAGTTTCAGCCAGACACTGAGAAAGATAGGGGCTTATTGTGTTGCCTCCCAACCTATTCACCTTTAGGTGATGTCAACAATAATAGCCCATGCTAATTTACATCCAATTGGATATATATATCATGATCTTTCAAACATGAGGAGCTTTCCAAAGGATAAGATGAAAAAGAGAAAGGTGAAGGTCACCTTGACTCAAGCATAAAGTAAAAACATAAAGTAAAAGATAGGCCCTTCGCAGAGGGAAGTAGAGGTTGTCATGTGCGCTTAGGGTTGGATGCACAAAATCTTAATGCAAAAGAACATAACTTTATATTGCCCCTTGAATGTGGACCTTTATTATGCAGTCCGTCACTTTTATTACTTCCACAACAAGATCGTATAAAGCTTATTTTCTCTGCACTAATAAGTCATACATATTTAGATAGCAATTTTTATTGCCTGCAACATGATAACTTACTTGAAGAATCTTACTGTTGGGGAACGTAGCAGAAATTCAAAATTTTCCTACGAGTCACCAAGATCTATCTATGGAGAAACTAGCAACGAGGGGAAGGAGAGTGCATCTACATACCCTTCTAGATCGCTAAGAGGAAGCGTTCAAGAGAACGGGGTTGAAGGAGTCGTACTCGTCGTGATCCAAATCACCGGAGATCCTAGTGCCGAATGGACGGCACCTCCGCGTTCAACACACGTGCAGCCCGGTGACGTCTCCCATGCCTTGATCCAGCAAGGAGAGAGGGAGAGGTTGGGGAAGACTCCGTCCAGTAGCAGCACGATGGTGTGGTGGTGGTGGAGGAGCGTGGCAATCCTGCAGGGCTTCGCCAAGCACCGCGGGAGAGGAGGATAAAGAGAGGTAGGGTTGCGCCAACAGGAGAAGAACTTCGTGTGTTGGGCTGCCCCTTTGCCTCCACTATATATAGGGGAAGAGGGGGGCTGCGCCCCCACCTAGGGTTCCACCCCTAGGGGCGGCGGCCAGCCCTAGATCCCATCTAGGGGGGCGACCAAGGGGGGGAGAGGGGAAACTTGCCCCCCAAGAAAGGTGGGTGCGCCCCCCTCCCCAAACCCTAGGCGCCTTGGGCCCTTGTGGGGGGGCGCACCAGCCCACCTGGGGCTGGTCCCCTCCCACACTTGGCCCATGCAGCCCTCCGAGGATGGTGGCCCCACTTGGTGGACTCCCGGGGCCCTCCCGGTGGTCCCGGTATGTTACCTATAAAACCCAAAACTTTTCCGGTGACCAAAACAGGACTTCCCATATATAAATCTTTACCTCCGGACCATTCCGGAACTCCTCGTGACGTCTGGGATCTCATCCGGGACTCCGAACAACATTCGGTAACCACATATATCTATTCCCTATAACCCTAGCGTCATCGAACCTTAAGTGTGTAGAACCTACGGGTTCGGGAACCATGCAGACATGACCGAGACGTTCTCCGGTCAATAACCAACAGCGGGATCTGGATACCCATGTTGGCTCCCACATGTTCCATGATGATCTCATCGGATGAACCACGATGTCAAGGACTCAATCGATCCCGTATACAATTCCCTTTGTCTAGCGGTATTTGTACTTGCCCGAGAGATTCGATCGTCGGTATCCCGATACCTTGTTCAATCTCGTTACCGGCAAGTCTCTTTACTCGTTACGTAACACATCATCCCGTGATCAACCCCTTGGTCACATTGTGCACATTATGATGATGTCCTACCGAGTGGGCCCAGAGATACCTCTCCATCACGCGGAGTGACAAATCCCAGTCTCGATTCGTGCCAACCCAACAGACACTTTCGGAGATACCCGTAGTGCACCTTTATAGCCACCCAGTTACATTGTGACGTTTGGTGCACCCAAAGCACTCCTACGGTATCCGGGAGTTGCACAATCTGATGGTCTAAGGAAATGATACTTGACATTAGAAATGCTTTAGCATACGAACTATGATCTTTGTGCTAGGCTTAGGATTGGGTCTTGTCCATCACATCATTCTCCTAATGATGTGATCCCGTTATCAACGACATCCAATGTCCATGGTCAGGAAACCGTAACCATCTATTGATCAACGAGCTAGTCAACTAGAGGCTTACTAGGGACATGGTGTTGTCTATGTACCCACACATGTATCTGAGTTTCCTATCAATACAATTATAGCATGGATAATAAATGATTATCATGAACAAGGAAATATAATAATAATAACTAATTTATTATTGCCTGTAGGGCATATTTCCAACACTTACTCAATCCATAGGTAGGTATGGTGGACTCTCATGGCAAAACTGGGTTTAAGGATATTTGGAAGCACAAGTAGTATCTCTACTTGGTGCAAGGAATTTGGCTAGCATGAGGCAGAAAGGCAAGCTCAACATGTTTGTAAGGTCAATGACAATATGCTTTAACTGATATGTGAGAAAACATAAACCATTACGTTGTCTTCCTTGTCCAACGTCAACTCTTTTAGCATGTCATACTTAATGAGTGCTCCCAATCATAAAAGGTGTCCAAGATAATATATTTGTATGTGAACCTCTCTTTCCTTATTACTTCCTATTAATTGCAACGATGACCAAAACTACGTTTATCAACTCTCAACAACTTTTATGCCTCATACTTTCTATGTATGAAGTCATCACTAACCATAAGATCATTATGAACTCTTTTATTCTTTCTACTTTCTCAAGATCATAGAAACTTAGCAAAGCCCTTGACTCAACACTAATATTTATTATAGATAGCTCATGGACTCGATTACAAAAAGAGATCACAAAGCAAAACTCAAAACTACTTGATATTAAAACTTCAATCTACTATATCAAGATACTACTAAAGGGATCGAACTAAATAAAGCGGTAAAGATAGGAGTGTGATGGTGATACGATACCGGGGCACCTCCCCCAAGCTTGGCAGTTGCCAAGGGAAGTGCCCTACCCATGTGATTATGTCCTCGGAGGTGATGATGATGATGGTGGATAATCGCACATCGAGCGTAAAAGCTCCTCCAACTTGCGGATGATGCCCTTGAGTCCGGCGATATGACCCTTCAACAAAATATTCTCCTACGTGAGATACTTGTTCTCTATGCGAGCTAACTCAATCGTCTTGAAAGCTTCAATCTCTATTGGAGTAAAGAGGTTAGGTAAAGGTTGAGGGATGTCTTCTTCTTTCACCACCGGAGCTTGGACCTCCATGGCCTTCTTGATCCCTTCATCCTTCTTGATCTCCTCCGGTTCTTCTCCTTTCAGCTCTATCTTCAATAGCCAAGCATCCTTGTCTTCGTTGTTGGAGGAGGGTGACGTCATAGTGCTCTAGTTCTGCAACAGGAACAGCTCGAAATGAAAACAGAGGATATTTGCATGATACAGTGGTAAAAACCTTCGAGAGTTTATATAATGAATTTTTACTGACCAAAATACGTAACATGCAAGAAAACGGAGTCCGGGAGGCACACGGGGTGTCCACGAGACAGGGTGCGCGCCCTCCACTCTCGTGGGGGCCTCGTGCCCCTTTCGGACTACTTCTTTCTTCCTAAAATTCTTAAATATTCCAAAACTGATAAAAATTGTCATTGGAGTTGTTTTGGAGTCGGTTTACTTACCATACCACATACCTATTCCTTTTCGGAGTCTTGAACATTCTGAAAAGTGTCCCTTATGTATTCCTCCGGGGTTACGGTTTCAATTATATTAGTTTCAACATTGATAGGATTACCTGAAATATAATGTTTAATTCTTTGACCGTTCACCACCCTCGGACTTGTGCCTTCGAAGTTGTTGATTTTTATTGCACCGGAATGATAGACCTCCTTGATAACGTAAGGACATTCCCATGTAGAGAGAAGTTTTCCTGCAAAAAATCTTAAACGAGAGTTGAATAATAACACATTATCTCCTACGTTAAACTCGCGCTTTTGTATCCTTTTGTCATGCCAGCGTTTGACTTTTTCTTTGAATACCTTGGCATTCTCATAGGCTTGGGTTCTCCATTCATCAAGTGAGCTAATATCAAACAACCTCTTCTCACCGGCAAGTTTGAAGTCATAGTTGAGCTCTTTAATAGCCCAATATGATTTATGTTCAAGTTCAAGAGGTAAATGACAAGCTTTTCCATAAACGATCTTATAAGGAGACATACCCATAGGATTTTTGCATGCAGTTCTATAGGCCCAAAATGCATCATCAAGTTTCTTGGACCAATTCTTTCTAGATCTATTGACAGTCTTTTGCAAAATTAATTTGAGCTCTCAATTGCTCAAGTCTACTTGACCACTAGACTACGGATGATAAGGAGATGCGATTCTATGATTAACATCATACTTAGCAAGCATCTTACGAAAAGCACCATGAATAAAATGTGAACCACCATCAGTCATAAGATATCTAGGGACTCCAAACCTCGGAAAAATAACTTCTTTAAGCATTTTAATAGAAGTGTTATGATCAGCACTACTAGTTGGAATAGCTTCTACTCACTTAGTAACGTAATCAACAGCAACTAAAATATGTGTATAGCCATTAGAGGCAGGAAAAGGTCCCATATAATCAAAGCCCCAAACATCAAATGGTTCAATAACAAGAGAGTAATTCATAGGAATTTCTTGACGTCTACTAATATTACCAATTCTTTGACATTCATCACAAGATAAGACAAACTTACAAGCATCTTTGAAGAGAGTAGGACAATAAAAAACTGGATTGCAGTACCTTGTGTGCAGTTCTATCTCCAGCATGGTGTCCTCCAGATGATTCATAGTGACACTTGCATAGGATCCGTTCCTGTTCATGCTCAGGCACACAACGTATAATAACACCATCTACTCCTTCTTTATAAAGGTGTGGGTCATCCCAAAAGTAATGTCTTAAATCATAAAAGAACTTTTTCTTTTGCTGGTATGTGAAACTAGGAGGTATAAATTTAGCAACAATGTAATTAGCATAATCAGCATACCAGGGAGCAGTACGAGAAGCATTAATGACCGCTAATTGTTCATCCGGAAAGCTATCATCAATAGGCAGTGGGTCATCAAGAACATTCTCTAACCTAGATAAGTTGTCTGCAACGGGGTTCTCAGGTTCCTTTCTATCAATAATATGTAAATCAAATTCTAGGAGCAGGAGAACCCATCTAATGAGCCTAGGTGTAGCGACCAGACCTCAAACAGTCTGATCTCTGTGCATCAGTGTCATCCCAGGATCAGTAATGCTGACACGCACAGTACTTGAAGGATTTATAACAGAGTGGCAATCACACACTTATTACATCGAATGGCTCAAAAGAGAGCTTATTACAATAAATATGGCTTAAGGCCATCTAATAACGATAACAACGGAAGGCTTGGAAGATAAGTGAGTCCATCAACTCCAACGGCATCACTGAGTATAGGACCACGATCCTAAGGCATCTTACTCGTCGTCTGAAAAGTCTGCAACATTAACGTTGCAGCCCGAAAACGGGTCGGCACATGGAATATGCTGGCAATGTAACACATAGAGAGTAATGAAAGAATAATGCTATACTACATGCATATATGGCTGGTGGAAAGCTCTATGGTTACAGTTTTTGCATAAAGCCATTTTTTCCCTACTACAAAGGAATAAATTTATTTAACTATCATGGTGGTTGTTAAACATTGAGAATGGTTGACAGCATTCTCAATCCCAATTAAGTAACACCATCATTAAACAAACCCAACAATATTAATTAAAGTAACATGATGAGATTCACATGATAATCCAAGTACTAGATACTCAAAACGTCCATAACCAGGGACACGGCTAATCATGATTAGTTTATACACTCTGCAGAGGTTTGCGCACTTTTCCCCCACACGACTTGATCTCCGCTGTTGGTTTTCTCGCACTACATGGTGTTTGAGAAACGGATGACCGAGACATAGTCCTTCAGAAGCGCTAGCACCTTACGATGGGTAGACCTATACACCTACTTTCCCCTACATCTGCTAGTCTACCACTGTAAGAGTTCACACGACTTAATCAACTATGCTAGAGCCCATAATAGCATGTGGCTGCACACGGAAGTTTCTAGCATGAATAATCTTATGATCCCTTTGAGCCTGGGTGGCGGTCCAAAATCAAACAGGCAATCCTGGAATACCCAGGTACCTCAATCCACCCAGATGTGTATAAAAGTTGCCACCTTAAATAAACCATTAATTATCAATCTCGCATCTGTCATGGATACACTCATCTAATCCATGTCTACTAGCATAGCATGGCAATATAAGCAAACGTAGAAGTAACTCCCAAGGGTTTGATAATAAAACAGGTGGTAGATACTACCTCATCTACATCCCAAAACCCACATATTAAACAGATCCTAATCATGCAATTTCTTGAGGATTCATCTAATGCAATACAACTGGGTAGTAAGGGATATGATCAAAGTGTTACTTGCCTTGCTGATGATCCGTGAAACCTAGGGATTCGAAGTAGCAAGCGGCGCAATCCGGGTACTCTATCGCAAGCAAACAAACAAACAACCATACAATAAGTACTCATCTAATGCACATGTAAAACTCAAATAAGATATCTAACCAGAAAGTTCAACTTAAGAACTCCGGTTTGCGAAAAGAGTCAAATCGAACGAAACAACGAAAGTCAAACGGCGAAAGAAACAAGCTTCGTTTACTAATCTGGACCTAAGTCAAATTTTACAGAAGTAAAAACTTTTTTGAGTAGATTATTCAGAAAGAGAGTTTCGAGATGAAACTCTAGGCACTTGAATTGCCTGATTCCGATAAACGAGCGAAAAGATATACTAAAACAAAAATCGGATCATAAATCTCGAACAGAAAAATCACGGAATAAATCTGAGAAAAAGAAAAACGACGAACAGATTAACGAACGAACGTTCGTTATCTGGATCTAAACGATGAATGCGTTCGTTAAAACGAACGAACGAGCGAACGCTTGCTAATTAACCTAAACCGAAAAAAATCGATCTAATACAAAAAAACGGATCTAAAAAACCGACAAAAACCGACGGAAAACTGAACGGTTTTTTCTAAAAAAATGGCGGCAGCGGGGTCAACCTCTGCGGCGGCGGTGGCGGCTCTGGCGGCCGCGGCTCCGGCAACGGCAGCGCGGGGCGGCGGCGGCAGGCGGCCGCGGCAGGCAGCGGCAGGCGGCGGCGGTAGGCGGCGGCGGCGGCTAGGGTTAGGGTTAGGGTTTGGGGGCGCAGGCGCGGGTGGACTGGGGCGGCGGTGGCGGCTTGGGCTGGGGTCGGCCTGGGGCGCGCTATTTAAAGACCCCCGGCCAGGCGGAGTCCTGGCCGGTTACGGCCCAAGGTCGGTTCGGACTTTTTTTAAAATAATTTTCACGCAGAAAATCAAACGAAAGAAATACTAAACGGACTCCAAAAATCCCGAAATAAATTTTCCCAGACTTCTAAAATCAAGCCAGACAAGAAGGACATTTATTTGGGCCTAAATGAAATTTTTGAAAAACACGCATTTTCCTAAATTCAAATAAAATAGCAATAAAATCCAAAATAAAATCTTATTTGATTTTTTTATTAAATCCTCAATATTTCTTTATTTTGGGAAAGTCATTTTATTCCCTCTCTCATATTTTTATAATTGAAATAATTGAAGATAAAATAAATAAAACCAAATGATCCTATTTCAAAATTTTGAGAAAACTCAAATATGAAATTTACGAAATCCCCAACTCTCTCCGTGGGTCCTTGAGTTGCGTAGAATTTCTAGGATCGAGCCAAAAAATGCAATAAATATGAAATGAAATGATGATCTATTATATAACATTTCAAATTGAAAATTTGGGATGTTACAAACCTACCCCCCTTAAGATGAATCTCGTCCTCGAGATTTGGGTTGGCTAGAAAATAGGTCAGGGTGGTCCTTCAGCAGATCTTCCTCTCTCTCCCAGGTGGCTTCATCTTCGGTGTGGTGGCTCCATTGAACTTTGCAAAACTTGATAACCTTACTGCGGGTGACTCGGCTGGCATACTCAAGAATCTTAACTGGTTTTTCCTCATAGGTCAAATTACTGTCCAACTGAATCGCCTCTAGCGGCACTGTATCTCTCGGCGGTATATCAGCCATCTCTGCGTGGCACTTCTTCTATTGAGAAACGTGGAACACATCGTGAACTCCTGACAATCCCTTAGGCAATTCCAACTTGTAGGCAACTCCTCCCATACGCTCCAAAACTTTGTATGGTCCCACAAAACGTGGTGCTAGCTTTCCCTTAACTCCAAAGCGCTTAATCCCTCGAGGTGGAGATACATGAAGATAGACTCTATCTCCGACTTCGTAAACTATCTCCTTGCGTTTTGAATCTACATAGCTTTTCTGCCTGGACTGGGCTACCTTGAGCCTGTCGCGAATCAACTTCACTTTCCGTTCAGACTCCTTAATCAAATCCGGTCCAAACAACTGACGGTCTCCAACTTCATCCCACGACAACGGGGTCCTGCACCTCCTTCCGTATAAGGCTTCAAAAGGGGCCATCTTCAAACTGGATTGATAACTGATGTTGTAAGAGAACTCTACATATGGCAAATTGTCGTCCCAACTAGATTCGTAATCTAGCGCACAAGCTCTCAGCATATCCTCCAAAATCTAATTGACTCTCTCGGTCTGTCCATCTGTCTGCGGATGAAAAGCTGTGCTGAACTCTAATCTGGTACCCAAAGTTTCGTGCAACTGATTCCAGAACTTTGAGGTAAACCGGGTTCCTCTATCTGATAGAATGCTCCTCGGAACTCCATGCAGACATACGATCCTGGTCATATATATCTTGGCCAACTTAGCACTGGTGTAAGTGGTCTTCACTGGGATGAAATGTGCTACCTTCGTCAAACGATCGACTACAACCCAAATCGAGTCATAGCCTGAACGAGTCCTGGGCAATCCCGTGATAAAATCCATGCCTAGTTTATCCCACTTCCATTCGGGTATCGGCAATGGTTGTAACAATCCTGTTGGCTTTTGATGCTCTACTTTTACTCTCTGACATACATCACAAACTGCTACATACTCCGCAATATCCTTCTTCATTCCGGTCCACCAGAAAGTGTCCTTCAAATCCAAATACATCTTGGTATTTCCTGGGTGAATCGAATATGGAGAATCATGAGCCTCCTGTAGAATCAACTTCCTGATCTCCGGGTCATTACGCACATAAACACGGTCTTCAAACCATAAGGTGTCGTGCTCATCCTCACGAAAACCTTTAGCTTTTCCTTTGCTCATTTTCTCCTTTATCTCAGCAATTTCCTTGTCGGTATTCTGGGCTTCTCTGATCTTATCCATCAAGGTCGACTGAATCTCCAATGCTGCTACATAGCCTCTCGGAACTATCTCTAAACATAGCTCACAAAGGTCCTCGGCTAGCTCCTTCGGTAACTCTCCGGTCATGAGTGTGTTGACATGGCTCTTACGGCTCAACGCGTCGTCTACTATGTTAGCCTTTCCTGGGTGATAATGCAATCTCATGTCATAATCCTTGATGAGCTCCAACCATGTCCTCTGCCTGAGATTTAACTCCTTCTGCGTGAAAATGTACTCCAAACTCTTGTGATCCGTGTACACCTCACAATGTTTTCCGATAAGAAAATGTCTCCATGTCTTCAATTCATGCACTACGGCTGCTAACTCCAAATCATGCGTGGCATAATTCAACTCATGAGGTTTCAGCTGTCGTGAAGCATACGAAACAACTCTCCCCTCCTGCATAAGAACTGTTCCATGTCTTCAACGTGAAGCGTCCCAATGCACCTCGTAATCCTTGCTCTGATCTGGAAGAATCAACATTGGCGAGGTAACCAAACATTTCTTCAATTCTTGGAAACTGGCCTCACATTCCTCAGTCCAAATGAACTTGGTATCCTTCTTCAACAATTCCATCATGGGCTTTGCAATCTTTGAGAAATTCTCAATGAATCTCCGGTAATATCCTGCCAATCCAAGGAAACTCCGGATCTCTCCTACTGTTGTTGGTGCTACCCAATTTGTCACGGTGCGTGATGTTGCCAACTAATGCCAATATATCGGGGCATCTCAATCGCTCATGTCAATAATGGATCCAATGTGCTCTTCTGGAAAGATCTATGGACAGACACCACATTTGATGAGAAGTACCCGCGTGCACTATCCTACACAATCAATGAAGACATCTCAGTGAGGGATTTCTTGTCCATCATGTCATTGAATGAGGCGTTTCATCTGCCTCTCTCGGCTCAGGCCCATGCAGAGGTGCGCCGACTACAAGCAGACACGAGGGAAACGGCCCTATCCAATGATCCAGATACTTGGACCTATATTTGGGGCACGGAAAAACACACAGCTCACAGATATTACACTTTTTACTTCAGAGACGTGAGGGCTCATCAGGCGTTTGGCTGGCTCTGGAAATCAAAATCCACCATGAAAATTAAAGTTTTTGGATGGCAGCTCCTTTCTGACCGACTAAACATGCGGAATATGCTCAAGAGGAGGCACTACAATATACGAAATGACTATGATTGTATCCTTTGTGGATGGCACATTGAGGAAACACTAGAACACCTCTTTTTTGAATGTCAATTTAGTACTGAATGTTGGTCCAGCCTTGGAATTTCTTGGAATCAGGGACAACATCGCCTACAAAAAGTTGTGTCTGCCAAAAATAACTGGAATAGGCCCCTTTTCATGGAGCTCTTCCTGACTGCTACATGGAGTATCTGGAAAGAACGCAACAACAAACATTTCAGGGGGATGATGCCCTCAAGGACTTCATGGTTAGATAGGCTTAAGACTGATTTTTCTGTCCTTACCTATAGGGTTAAGGAAAAGCATAAAAATCTCATCCCACTCATCCTCTCCTCTATAGTTTAAATTCTCCCCCACCTCCCAAAGGGAGGGTGAATTGTAAAGCCATCATGTAAATATCCTCATGTAATTTGTTACCCCCTTTTATTTTAATACAAAAATAGTAGGAGGTTCTCCTATTGTTAAAGGTTCAAAAAAAATTGTCACGGTGACAACCTTGGTGGGGTCTACTGCTATACCTTCTCCGGATATAACATGTCCGAGGAATCCAACTTCCTTCAACCAAAATTCAACTTGTTGAACTTGGCGTATAACTGGTGTTCTCGGAGCTTCTCCAATACCAAACGCAAATGCTCCTTATGTTCTTCTTCGTTCTTTGAGTAGACCAAAATATCATCAATGAACACCACGACAAACTTATCCAAGAACTCCATGAACACCTTGTTCATCATGTTCATGAAATAGGCAGGTGCATTAGTCAGACCAAATGACATAACGGTGTACTCATATAGCCCGTACCTGGTGGTAAAAGTTGTCTTAGGTATATCCTGCTCTCGAATCTTTAACTGATGGTATCCTGATCGCAAATCGATCTTGGAAAATACCTTTGCTCCTTGCAATCGGTTAAACAAATCATTGATCATCGGCAGTGGGTACTTGTTCTTGATTGTTACTGCATTCAATCCTCGATAGTCAACAACCATCCTCAATGATCCATCCTTATTCTCCACTAGAAGTACTGGTGATCCCCAAGGTGAAGAACTTGGGCGAATATATCCTTTATCTAGTAACTCCTTAATCTACTTCTTAATTTCCTCCAAATCTTTTGAAGGCATCCTGTACAGTCGCTTAGATATTAGTCCTGTGCTTGGCAAAAGCTCAATCAAAAACTCGATGTCTCTATCCGGTGGCATGCCTGGCAACTCTTCTGGAAATACATCAGAAAAATCCTTCACTACTCGTACTTCCTCCTGCACAACTCCTGACAAGGAATTTACGTGCATCCCCTTCGGCTCATGTCTTGATACATACTTTATCCTTCTCCCTTCTGGGGTAGTAAGCAAAATCGACTTGCTGGCGCAATCGATGTTTCCTCCATACATCGATAGCCAATCCATACCCAGAATCACATCCAAACCTTGAGATTCCAAAGTGATTAAATCTAAGGGGAAGACATGCTTGCCTATACTCAATGGCACTTGAAAACATCCTCGAATGGCCATATACTCCGCTCCTGGTGAGGTTACTAACATGGGTGTTCCTAGAACCTTGGTGGGCAGTTTATACTTATCCACAAATCCCCTTGATATGTAAGAATGTGATGCACCAGTATCAAAAAGAACGAGTGTAGTAAATGACTTAAGCAAAAACTTACGTATTACTGCATCTGGTTGGGCTTCAACCTCCTCCACGTTAACGTGGTTCACCTGTCCCCTATTGAAAGGGTTCGGCTTCTTCCCCGAGCTTCCATTGCCATTTCCATTCTGGCCTTCACGACATTCATTGGCGTAATGTCCGGTCTTCTGACACTTAAAGCAAGTGACTTGACTCAAATCTCTCTTGGCTGGTGTTGAGGGATTGGTACGGTTCTGGCCATTGCTTCCTCCATTCCCGTTACCATTCTTAGAACCATTATGGTTGTGTGAGCTACCACCTCCATGGGTATGTTGGAACTGTCCTCCCGACTTCGAGGTAAAACGTGGCTTCTGCTGAGCTCCAGAATTGTACTTCCCTTGTCCATACTTCCTCTTGCGGTTCTCAATCTGCTGCTGATTCCCTTCAATCATGAGAGCTCTATCTACCAACTCCTGGTAGTTATTGAAACTTGCTACCATCAACTGCATGCTCAGCTCATCATTCAGTCCTTCCAGAAACTTCTCCTGCTTAGCTGCATCCGTAGCAACGTCATCTGGGGCATAACGTGCTAACTTACTAAAGTCATCCACATATTGGCCAACTATCCTTCCTCCTTGGCGTAAATTGCGAAACTCACACTTCTTCATGGACATTGCTCCTGCTGAAACATGGGCAGTACGGAAAGCCTGCAGGAACCGATCCCATGTGATAGTGTCTACTGGATAGGTGGCTGTGAAATTCTCCCACCATGATGCTGCGGGTCCATCGAGCTGATGTGCGGCAAATCGCACCTTCTCTGCATCTGTGCATCCTGCAGTGGTCAACTCCCTGGCTGTCTTGTGAAGCCAATCATCTGCAACAATCAGCTCGGTGCTACTGGAGAACATCAGCGGATTCAGCCTAAGAAAACGGGTTAAGTGATCAACAGGTGGTGGTGGTGGTGGGTTGTTGTTGTTGTTGTTGTTGTTCCCCTGATTCTGATTCTGGACTAAAAACTGCATCAAGGCATTCTGCTGCTGGATCAACTGAGTGAGCTCCGGTGGGAAAGCAAGTCCATTGTCATGTCTCGGAGGCATCTGAGGGTTTAGAAAAGATGAGAATACAGAATAGAATAAGGTCTAGAGGGAAAACACTACCCATATGCACATGAGACAAATTTCAATCAAAACACTCTAATCAATTCAAACAAGGGCATACAACGGTCTAGCTATCGTTACATAAAGTTCTCGGACTATAATAGATACGTGGGGGAAAATACTACTACTATTATGGTAGTCTACTAGAAAAACTGCTCCGATGAAGACTCCAAGATATCTGCTCCAGCTTCGTCAACATAGTCATCATTGCTATCGTCTGGGTCCGAGTCGGTGTCGTCGATGATGATGTAGTACTCTGGACAAGTGCAAACTTCATCTTCTCTAGTTGCAGAAAATCCCATAAACACTTTTAGCTTCTTCTTTAGATCATCGCTCTTCTCCATGAGTGTTGCTACTTCTTCCTCATATACATCGCGTGTAGACTTGAGTTCTTCCTCCAGTTCCGTGATCTTGGTCATGGCCTTCTTCAGATCCATCATGCCTGCGCACATCTGGTTCTCCTGGCGTCGAATGTGCTGGTTTAAATCCTGGATGAAAGCTGCAATTGATATATCCTTCTTGGTGCTGATCATCTCCCATTGCTCATCTCGGCGCCCACAAATCTGGTAGATAGTATCCTTAAGCTCCTTGTGGTAAACTTCTCCAATACGTCCCATGGTGATGTGGGCTGCCATGCTCTTTCCTAGACTCCAGGTTGGTGCATCAAAGGAAAACTCTATGGGCTCAGTGACGGGCATGAACGTCCTTCCGGGAACTTGAACTTGAATCATCCAGTGCTCCTCTTCAGGTAAAGTGGCATTGTAGGTCCCGGTGAAGCTTGGTACTCCGATGTTCAGGTATCTAGTGACTTCCTTCAAGTGTCGTCCAAAGGGTGTATCTTCATCCGGTTGCGTGAACTTGTTCCTTGCATCCGCCATCCTAAAAGAGAGTAGAAAAGATGAGGAGTCAGAAATGAGAAGAGAGAGAGTAGTGATCTAGGGCTTTAACTTAGTGGTCGTGTCCTATAGTCAGCATGTGCTCTGATACCATATTGTAGCGACCAGACCTCAAACAGTCTGATCTCTGTGCATCAGTGTCATCCCTGGATCAGTAATGCTGACACGCACAGTACTTGAAGGATTTATAACAGAGTGGCAATCACACACATTATTACATCGAATGGCTCAAAAGAGAGCGTATTACAATAAATATGGCTTAAGGCCATCTAATAACGATAACAGCGGAAGGCTTGGAAGATAAGTGAGTCCATCAACTCCAACGACATCACTGAGTATCGGACCACAATCCTAAGGCATCTTACTTGTCGTCTGAAAAGTCTACAACATTAACGTTGCAACCTGAAAACGGGTCAGCACATGGAATATGCTGGCAATGTAACACATAGAGAGTAATGAAAGAATAATGCTATACTACATTCATATATGGCTGGTGGAAAGCTCTATGGTTACAGTTTTTGCATAAAGCCAATTTTTCCCTACTACAAAGGAATAAATTTATTTAACTATCATGGTGGTTGTTAAACATTGAGAATGGTTGACAGCATTCTCAATCCCAATTAAGTAACATCATCATTAAACAAACCCAACAATATTAATTAAAGTAACATGATGAGATTCACATGATAATCCAAGTACTAGATACTCAAAACGTCCATAACCGGGGACATGGCTAATCATGATTAGTTTATACACTCTGCAGAGGTTTGCGCACTTTTCCCCACACGACTCGATCTCCTCTGTTGGTTTTCTCGCACTACATGGTGTTTGAGAAACGGATGACCGAGACATAGTCCTTCAGAAGCGCTAGCACCTTACGATGGGTAGACCTATACACCTACTTTCCCCTACATCTGCTAGTCTACCACTGTAAGAGTTCGCACGACTTAATCAACTATGCTAGAGCCCATAATAGCATGTGGCTGCACACGGAAGTTTCTAGCATGAATAATCTTATGATCTCTTTGAGCCTGGGTGGCGGTCAAAAACAAACAGGCAATCCTGGAATACCCAGGTACCTCAATCCACCCAGATGTGTATTAAAGTTGCCACCTTAAATAAACCATTAATTATCAATCTCACATCTGTCATGGATACACTCACCCAATCCACGTCTACTAGCATAGCATGGCAATATAAGCAAACGTAGAAGTAACTCCCAAGGGTTTGATAATAAAACAGGTGATAGGTACTACCTCATCTACATCCCAAAACCCACATATTAAACAGATCCTAATCATGCAATTGTTTGAGGATTGATCTAATGCAATAAAACTGGGTAGTAAGGGATATTATCAAAGTGTTACTTGCCTTGCTGGTGATCCGTGAAACCTAGGAATTCGAAGTAGCAAGCAGCGCAATCCAGGTACTCTGTCGCAAGCATACAATAAGTACTCATCTAATGCACATGTAAAACTCAAATAAGAGATCTAACCAGAAAGTTCAACTTAAGAACTCCGGTTTGCAAAAAGAATCAAACCGAACGAAACAACGAAAGTCAAACGGCGAAAGAAAGAAGCTTCGTTTACTAATCTGGACCTAAGTCAAATTTTACATAAGTAAAAACTTGTTTGAGTAGATTATTTGGAAAGAGGGTTTCGAGACGAAACTCTAGTAGCTTGAATCGCCTGATTCCGATAAACGAGCGAAAAGATATACTAAAACAAAAATCGGATCAGAAATCACGATCAGAAAAATCGCGGAATAAATCCGAGAAAAAGAAAAACGACGAACAGATTAACGAACAAGCGTTCGTTCTCTGGATCTAAACGATGAACGCATTCGTTAAAACGAACGAACGAGCGATCGCTCGATAATTAACCTAAGCCGAAAAAACCGATCTAATAGAAAAAACGGATCTAAAAAAACGACGAAAACCGACGAAAAACCGAACGGTTTTTCTAGAAAAAAACGGCGGCAGGGGGGTCAACCTCGGCGGCGGCGGCGGCGGCTCCGACAACGATGGCGCGGGGCGGCGGCGGCGGCGGCGGCTAGGGTTAGGGTTAGGGTTTGGGGGCGCGGGCGCGGGTGGGCTGGGGCGGCGGCGGCGGATTGGGCTGGGGCCAGCCTGGGGCGCGCTATTTAAAGACCCCCGGCCAGGCGGAGTCCTGGCCGGTTACGGCCCAAGGTTGGCTCGGACTTTTTCTAAAAAAAATCGCGCAGAAAATCAAACGAAAGAAATACTAAACGGACTCCAAAAATCCCGAAATAAATTTCACCCGGCTTCTAAAATCAAGCCGGACAAGAAGGACATTTATTTGGACCTAAATACAATTTTTGAAAAACGCGCATTTTTCCTAAATTCAAATAAAATAGCAATAAAATCCAAAATAAAATCTTATTTGATTTTTTATTAAATCCTCAATATTTCTTTATTTTGGGAAAGTCATTTTATTCCCTCTCTCATATTTTTATAATTGAAATAATTGAAGATAAAATAAATAAAATCAAATGATCCTATTTCAAAAATTTGAGAAAACTCATATATGAAATTTACGAAATCCCCAACTCTCTCCGTGGGTCCTTGAGTTGTGTAGAATTTCTAGGATCGAGCCAAAAAATGCAATAAATATGATATGCAATGATGATCTATTGTATAACATTCCAAATTGAAAATTTGGGATGTTACACTAGGCTTAGCATCTTTCTTTTCCATAAGATATTTAATAGCAGCATTATCAGTGTGAATAGTGACTTTGGAATCAACAATATAAGGTCTAAACTTATCACATGCAAACACAACTGCTAAGAATTCTTTTTCAGTAGTAGCATAATTTCTCTGGGCAGTATCAAGAGTCTTACTAGCATACTAGATAACATTCAATTTCTTATCCACTCTTTGCCCTAGAACAGCACCTACAGCATAATCACTAGCATCACACATAATTTCAAAAGGTAAACTCCAATCAGGTGGCTGAACAATAGGTGCAGTGATCAAAGCTTTCTTAAGTATTTCAAATGTTTCTACACAATCATCATCAAAGACAAAAGGAATATCTTTTTGCAATAAATTAGTCAGAGGCCTGGAGATTTTAGAAAAGTCCTTAATGAACCTCCTATAAAAACCGGCATGACCAAGGAAACTTCTTATACCTTTTATGTCCTTGGGACATGGCATCTTTTCAATAGCATCAACTTTGCCTTTGTCAACTTCAATACCTCTCTCGAAAATCTTATGCCCCAAGACAATGCCTTCATTAACCATAAAGTGACACTTTTCCCAATTCAGGACGAGACTAGTGTCTTCGCATCTCTGCAAAACTCGATCAAGGCTGCTCAGACAATCATCAAAAGAGGATCCATAAACAGAGAATTCATCCATGAATACCTCACAAATCTTTTCACAAAAATCAGAGAATATAGCCATCATGCATCTTTGAAAGGTAGCAGGTGCATTACATAAACCAAAAGGCATACGTCTATAAGCAAAAGTACCGAAAGGGCAAGTAAAAGTAGTTTTTGATTGATTCCCCGCTCACACGGGTATTTGAGAGAAACCAGAATAACCATCTAGCAAGCAAAAATGTGTGTGTTTGGATAGTCTTTCTAGCATTTGATCATTAAAAGGTAAAGGGTAATGATCTTTCTTAGTAGCTTTATTTAATTTTCGGAAATCAATTACCATCCTCTAACCTATAATAATTCTTTGTGGGATCAATTCATCTTTATCATTAGGAACGACAGTAATACCTCCCTTTTTAGGAACACAATGGATAGGACTTACCCATTCACTATCAGCAACGGGATAAATTATACCTGCCTCGAGGAGCTTAAGTATCTCCTTTCTTACCACTTCTGTCATCTTAGGATTTAATCGTCGTTGAGTATCTCTGGCTGGTTTGGCACCTTCCTCCAATTTAATTTTGTGTTGGCATAAAGTGGGACTAATGCCCTTAAGATCATCCAGAGTATACCCAATAGCAGCGCGGTGCTTCTTCAGAGTTTTCAATAATCTTTCTTCTTCTTGCTCTGAAAGGTTAGCGCTAATAATAACAGGATATATTTTCTTTTCATCAAGATAAGCATACTCAAGATTATCAGGTAATGGTTTCAGTTCAAACACGGGATCACCTTTGGGTGGAGGGGGGTCTCCTAGAATTTCAACTGGAAGGTTATGCTTTAGCAAAGGTTCCTGTTTAAGGAACACTTCATCTATTTCCCTTCTTTCCTTCATAAACATATCATTTTCATGGTCTATAAAATATTGTTCTAACGGATCAGTAGGAGGCACGGCAATAGAAGCAAGACCAATAATCTCATCCTTACTAGGTGATTCTCTATCACGGGGTTGTCTACGAAACTTAGCAAAATTAAACTCATGTTTCATATGCCCCAAGCCAATTTCAACAATATCCTTTTCATAGTCAATTTTAGCTTTAACAGTATTCAAGAAGGGTCTACCAAAAATAACGTGACAAAAGTCATCTTGTGGGGAACCAAGAACAAGAAAATCAGCAGGATATTTAACCTTACCACACAAGACTTCAACATCTCTAACAATCCCAAATGGTTTAATGGTGTCCCTATTAGCAAGCTTAATAGTAACATCAATGTCTTCCAATTCAACGGGTGCAATGTCATGCATAATATCTTTATATAAGGCATAAGGTATTGTACTAGCACTAGCACCCATATCACATAAACCATGATAACAATGATCTCCTATTTTGACAGAAATAACAGGCATGCCTACAACATGTCTATGTATCTTAGCATCTGGTCTAGCAATATTAGCAGTCTCACCATAGAAATAAATAACATGCCCATCTAAATTATCATCCAAGAGATCTTTAACCATAGCAATACTAGGTTCAACTTTGATTTGCTCAGGAGGTGTATAAGTCCTAGTATTACTCTTACAAACAACAGTCGAAGTTTTAGCATGATCCTTTATCCTAACAGGAAAAGGGGGCTTCTCAACATAAGTAGTAGGAACAATAGGATCACTGTAGGTGATAGTCTTCTCTTCAACTGTAATAGGTGCAACTACTTTTACTTCAATGGGAGGATTATATGTAAACCAATTCTCTTTAGGTAGATCAACGTGAGTAGCAAAAGATTCATAGAAAGAAGCTACTATCTCAGAGTCAAGTCCATACTTAGCGCTAAATCCACGAAAAGCATCGGTATCCATAAAAGATTTAACACAGTCAAATTTAAGTGTCATACCTGACTCCTTACCATCGTCGGAACCTCAATCTTCAGAGTTGTGTTTAATTCTTTCCAATAAGTCCCATTTGAAATCAATAGTCTTCACCATATAAGAACCAGCACAGGAAGTATCGAGCAGGTTGCGATCATTGAGATAAAGCCGAGCATAAAATTTTGAATAATCATTTCCCGGGAGAGCTCATGATTGGGGCATCAATATAACATTGATTTAAGCCTCCTCTAAGCTTGAGCGATGCTTTCTCCTTCGCGAGGCCAAAAATTTTATATGTAATTACGATCATGATGAACAACATGCATAGGATAGAACTTCTGGTGAAATTCCAACTTCAATCGCTTATAATTCCAAGATCTCGTATCGTCACATAGCCTATACCATGTCAATGCATCTCCCTTCAAAGATAAAGGGAAGACCTTCCTTTTGACAACATCATCAGGAATACCTGCAAGCTTAAATAATCCACAAACTTCATCCCCAAAGATAAGGTGTAAATCGGGATGCAATGTCCCATCTCCTGCAAATGGATTAGCTAGCAGTCTCTCTATCATACCTGAAGTAACCTCAAAGTAAATATTTTCAAAAAGTTCAGTAGGTTGAGGAGCAACTCTTTGCTCTTCTGGTCGGGGTGAACATACCCCGAACAAGCCCCTCAAAGGATTAGTTTCCATAGTGACAAGTAACAGAAAATTTCAGCACACTATATAAATGTTTCCTTACCAAGTTCCACTCACCAAAAGCGCTACTCTCCCCGGCAACGGCGCTAGAAAAGAGTCTTGATGACCCACAAGTGTAGGGGATCTATCGTAGTCCTTTCGATAAGTAAGAGTGTCGAACCCAACGAGGAGCAAAAGGAAATGATAAGCGGTTTTCAGTAAGGTTTTCTCTGCAAGCACTGAAATTGTAGGTAATAGATAGTTTTGTGATAAGATAAATTGTAACGAGTAACAAGCAATGAAAGTAAATAAAGTGCAGAAAGGTGACCCAATCCTTTATGTAGCAAAGGATAAGCCTGGACAATTTCTTATACTGAGAAAAGAGCTCCCGAGGACACATGGGAATTATCGTCAAGCTAGTTTTCATCACGTTCATATGATTCGCGTTCGGTACTTTGATAATTTGATTTGTGGGTGGACCGGTGCTTGGGTACTGCCCTTACTTGGAGAAGCATCCCACTTATGATTAACCCTTATTTCAAGCATCCGCAACTACAAAAGAAGTATTAAGGTAAACCTAACCACAGCATTAAACATATGGATCCAAATCAGCCCCTAACGAAGCAACACATAAACTAGGGTTTAAGCTTATGTCACTCTAGCAACCCATCATATACTTATTACTTCCCAATGCCTTCCTCTAGGCCCAAATAATGGTGAAGCGTCATGTAGTCGACGTTCACATAACACCACTAGAGGAAAAGACAACATACATCTCATCAAAATATCGAACGAATACCAAATTCACATGACTACTAATAACAAGACTTCACTCATGTACTCAGGAGCAAACGTAACTACTCACAAAGCATATTCATGTTCATAATCAAAAGGAGTAATAATATGCATTAAGGATCTGAACATATGATCTTCCACCAAGTAAACCAATTAGCATCAACTACAAGGAGTAATCAACACTACTAGCAACCCACAGGTACCAATTTGTGGTTTGGATACAAGATTAGATACAGGAGATGAACTAGGGTTTTGAGAGGAGATGGTGCTGGTGAAGATGTTGATGGAGATTGACCCCCTCCCGATGAGACGATCATTGGTGATGACGATGATGATGATTTCCCCCTCCCGGAGGGAAGTATCGCCGGCAGAACAGCTCCGCCGGAGCCCTAGATTGATTCCGCCTCGTGGCGGCGGAGTTTCGTCCCGTAAGCTTGCTCACGACTTTTTCCAGAGTAAAAGCCCTCATATAGCAGAAGATGCACACCGGAGGGGCCACCAGGGGTCCCAGGAGACAAGGGCGCGCCTAGTAGGGGTGGGCGTGCCCCCCACCCTCCTGGCCAGGGTGTGGGCCCCCTGATGTATTTTTTTTGCTCAATAATTCTTATTAATTCCAAAAACATCTTTCGTGGAGTTTCAGGACTTTTGGAGCAGTGCAGAATAGGTTTCCAATGTTTGCTCCTTTTCCAGTCAGAATTCCAACTGTCGGCATTCCCCCTCTTCATGGTAAACCTTGTAAAATAAGAGAGAATAGCCATAAGTATTGAGATATAATGTGTAATAACAGCCCATGATGCAATAAATATTGATATAAAAGCATGATGCAAAATGGACGTATCACTGCACGACTGCCAAGATGGAAGGGCATAAGCATGCCGAAGAGCGGCACGATGGTTCTTGTTCAATCAATGCTCAATGCAATACTATTGCATGTGATGATGGCCTTGCACATACCGATGAAAACGATCAAGGTGATGATTAAGATTTGTCGATGCTTCTTATGGTGTGGGACAGCGGAAGCAAATGGGGGACATTGTTTGGTTGCTTGGGAGGAAGTATGCTCGCCAAGGTGGGCCGGTGGACTCGGCATTCCAAACTTGAAGTGGCTAAACGCGGCGATGCAGGCCAGATGGTTGTGGTTGAAGTGGACCAACCTCTCAAGGCCATGGGTGGAATTCGATATTACAGTTCTATAGAGGAGTTCATGCAACTTTACAGAGCAACCACCTAGGGCGTGTTTGGTTGCCGTTTGCTACAGTGCCTGCATCGCATACACTTCTCCACCCAACCTGGCTATGCAAATGCAGCCTCAAATGCACCATATGCATGTTGTTTGGTTGCCTGCATGCCATCTTACCTGCATGGGCTGAACCACACTGCCTAGTGTTTGGTTGCATGCATGTTAGTCCACAAACCCAAGGCATGGTGTTTGGTTGTATGCAAGGCCTGATGTGTGGTAATCTCTTTGGCTAGTTGGTGAGGTTACCACCACACTTCGGCAGCACACATCATAAGCACAACAGAGTATAAACAGAGCATCAACTAATTCAGATATAAGCAGTACGACAGTTCATAACAGTCCTACGCATAAACTATAGCAGACTCGATAGTACTTAGGGAGGCCCCGTCCCTACTCCTTGGAGGCGAAGGCTTCGTCGTGCTTCCCGTACTTGTTGACGAACTCAATGCCATCGTCGTCGAAGATGATGACCTTGAGGGTGTCGGGAGTGAGGAGCTTGAACGTCACCATGTAGCCGATCTTGATCTGATGAACGGCTGCGTAGGTGGCCCAACCCTGATCCAGGGTCACCCTGTTGTTCATCAGCTTGACCGTCACCTTCCAGGAGCAACCGGTGTTGCTCCTGAGCTTGAACTCCGTCGGCACCGCGATGAAGTGCTTGGTGAAGTCCAGGGGCATGGGGATGCACTCAAGCTTCGGCACAAGGATGACCTTGCAGAAGTGAGTTGGTCCATCCTCCTCATGGTAGTGGCCTTAGTTGTAGCGCTTGTTGCTGGGGGGCTCCTCCATGCCCTCGTCGTCGCCACCCTCAGGCATCTTCGGGTCTTCCTTGGCGGTGGGCGGCAGCTCAACCTTGTCAGGCATTGGGTGAAGGGGATGCTTTCCCTTGTTGTCAACGGCCGGGAGCACCTCTGTGCCCATCGCATTCCTATCCTCGATCTGCACACAAGTCATGGAGTCAGGCATTGCACAAAGTTCATGGCTAATTCAAGAGCTTGCAGTTAAAACGGCATGACTGTCACTCTTCTCCTCCTCTCCAGCCCCCCCCCCTATATTTACTCACCTTGCCCACCACTATTTACCCACCCCCTCTCTTCTCTCACTGTCAACCTTCCTCCTCCCCATCTTCATGAGCTCTAGCTCCAGCTCCAACGGCAACACCTTCCCTTGGGGTATTGGCTGGAGGGCCTTCTTCCTCGGGTGGACGGCTGGTGATCGGACCAAGTTCGAGAACACCATGGAGGTGTTCTCGAACTTCGGCTCCATGCCGGCAATGCAGAAGGAATCCAATGCCGTGCTCATGAAGGCCACTCAAGATGAGCTGAAGATGTTGATTCCTAACCCAGCGAAGGGCGCGATGGCAGTTTACATCCTTCGTTGGGCCATGAATTAGGCTGTCTCCGACGACCCTAAACAGAGGAAGAAGTGGTGCAAGTACAAGACCTACTTTGCTCTTAATGACCGTCGTGCCACAGTATACTGGGAGACGGGTATCGCGCCGCCGTTGGTCATCGGCGGGGAGCCTAAGGAGGAGGAAGAAGAGGCGGTGCACATGCCAGGTAGGGCACCGGAGCCAGTCCGTCCTACCTGGCAGATCAACCTCGACTCTGCCGAGGATGACGAGGACGATCCGCCGGCCCGCACGGCGATGAAGACGAAGATGAAGGCCAGCGGCTCGACCAGCCGCTCCGCATGCCGGTGTCCGTTCTGTACCCCCTTTCCCCCTATTCCCCTATCCCCCAAACCCTAAATCTATCGATCTTGCATGTATGAACTGCTATGTATGAACTGCTATGAACTATTATGAACTAGTATGATTTACCCCTATGCTTACCTACCTCTATTCCCCATTCCCGTCCGCCGTGGATCGAATCTATCGCCGTGAATCGAATCTAGCGTTCATGTGGAAGAGAGAGAAGTGCTTACCACCATTGGGGAGTCCGGTGGTCTTCTTCCTTTGCTCTGATCCGCCGCCGCCGGTGATGGAGTCCGGTGGTGTTCTTCGCCTACTTCGATCCGCCACTGCTGGTGAGAGTTGGGAGAGTGGGGAAGAGTTGGGAGAGGGAGCGGTGAGGGGCGGTGAGGCTAGTAACTGCCAGTGCTTCGGGAAGCAATGCGGCTTCTCGAGTGTGGCCGCACGCGTGCAGCCGCGCCCGCCCACATGCACCGCTCGGGCCTGGCCCTGGAGAAACTGCCGATTTGTGTGTTCCCAGTGAGCCAGGCCCTGAGGTGCTTTAAGAAGCGTGTGATGTAGGCCCAATAGTGCATGCGGGCTACCAAACAGGCCGAATTCTTCCCACGCGGGCCTGGTTGGACCTCACACAGGCAACCAAACACGCCCCTAGACATCTACCGGGAATGGAAACACAACACTATTTTGGGAGGATAGGTGGCAGCAGGGACATTGACTGGAAGAGCTGGCGCCTACAATATACACTCAGGCCAGGCATTCACCTCGGAGTACACGCACGATCCAACAAGCAATGATGGATGGAACCTGGGTACTTGACATTGGGCTAGAAATAACGGATCAAATTCTAACAGAATACCTGTGACTTTGGGACCTACTAGTAGTGGTGGAGCTACAATCGGAGGTGGATGACTCACACCGTTGGGCGTGGGATAGGTCTGGACAGTACACAACACGTTCAGCATATGAAGCTCGGTTCTGGGGAAGGCAAGTGGCACCGGCCGCTGATTTTACTTGGAAGTCCAAAGCACCATTGAGATGCTGGTTCTTTGCATGGCTTACACTGCGCAATAGGTGCTGGACCTCGGACAGATTAATGCGAAGGAGATTGGATCAACAGGACAAATGCTCGTTTTGTGATCAGGAAGAGGAGAGCATTGACCACATTCTGCTACAATGCGTTTTTCCAAGGGAAGTTTGGACCAGTATATGCTTCAGAATGAACAAAACGGTATGGATACCGACCAGTGGATCGACCTTCGAGGAATGGTGCAGTGATAAACATGGCAACAACTGACGCAACAAGAATACTAGAATGATCATAATTCTTGTAATGTGAGAGTTGTGGAAGCACCGGAATGGTATTGTGTTTGATGGTGCTAACCCCTCCATCGGTTGTGTAACTCAAAGAATCATGATGGAGGGGAGAGCTTCAGTGGTGGAGCCAGAAAAACTTGATCGAGGGGGCCGAGTGATGGTGAATCAGGTTGGGGAGGGCCAAACCATTGAAAAAGGGACATTTAGCAGCAACTAATGACTAAATGTACATTGTTCATAAGTAGATTATCAACAAATCTTGGATGTTAGGGGGGCCAGGGCCCCTGCTCGCACCCCTTGTCTCCGCCACTGGAGAGCTTGGGAGGCTTCGGTTTTGCTTAGGACCGACGTGGCCGCCCTTCTAGTGGCACTAACGGTGGGAAATGACCTTAGTAGTTAGATTTTTTTGAAAATATTATTTTAGTTTTAAGAAATTGCAAAACTATATGCTTGTTTTAAGATATTTCAATTGTATTACCCTCTCGGCTGTGTGCTGGCCGAAGAGCGACTCTTCGGTTGAGCCCAGGCCGAATAACACACCTGGCCGAAGAGTTTCTCTTCGTTCGCTTGATGACCGAAGACGTGTTCTTCGTTGCCGGCAGAAACAAAAAGCACAGTGCCATGCATGCACATACAAACCTAGTCGAGATTAGCTTTAACGTGGATGATATCTGTATGTATACCAGTAAACTACTCCCCCCGTCCCATAATATAAGAGCGTTTTTGACATTAAGTGTAGTGTCAAAAACGCTCTTATATTATTATGGGACGGAGGGAGTAGTTGGGTAGACGCACACAGGCAGACAATAGTGCATCTTGTTGGAGACGAAAGTTTTGGTAATGCAACTCGATGGATTGATCGGTGCATAACGCACGTATATATGGAGTACAATGTGGGCCACAACCTCAACTACACAATGACTAGGAGGTGGGCCAAGATATACAATATGCATGCACAACCATATATTCAACACCCCCCACCCACCCCAGCGCAGTCGAAGCGTCGCCGGAGATGCAAAGACTGGACCTGAACTCCTCGAAAATAGAAGTAGGCAGTCCTTTTGTCATGACATCGGTGAACTATTGCACCATCGGGACGTGGAGGACCCGGACGCGCCCAAGAGCCACCTTCTCACAAACAAAATGTATGTCGAGCTCAATGTGCTTCGTTCGACGATGGTGGACTGGGTTGGCGGAGAGGTACACGGCGTAGACGTTGTCGCAGTAGACTTGCGTGGCCTTGTGGACATCACAAAGCAACTCCTGGAGCAGCTGACGAAGCCAAGAGCATTTGGCAACGGTGTTAGCCACTGGCCGATACTCTGCCTCGGCACTCGAGCGGGAGACCGTGGGATGTCGCTTGGATGATCACGAGATCAGCGACGGCCCAAGGTAGACACAGTACCCTGAGGTGGAGCGTCGTGTATTCGGGCAACCAACCCAGTCCACATCAGAGTAGGCAACGAGGTCGGTGGATGAGGAGGCCGTCAGCATGAGTCCCATGGACGGGGTGCCGCATATGTACCGGATAATACGCTTCACCAGGGTCCAGTGAGAGTCATGAGGAGCATGCATGTGAAGACAGACCTGCTGAACCACATACTGTAAGTTAGGGCGTGTCAAAGTTAGGTACTGCAGAGCGCCCACGATAGAGCGATAGAACGCCGCATTGGATGCGGGATAGCCCTTCCGAGCGAAAACCTTGGCCTTGGTGTCGACGGGCATGGCGGCGGGCTTGCAGTTAAGCATGTCGGCACGATCGAGAAGCTCATGGGAATAACGCTGCTGATGCAGAAAGAACCCATCTGGCCGTCGAACCACCTCGATGCTAAGGAAGTACTGCATGGGCCCCAAGTCCTTCAAGGCAAACTCATCACGAAGACGAGCAATGAGCCGCTGAAGGATCGTGACAGTGGATGCTGTCAGTATGATGTCATCAACATAGAGCAAGAAGTAGGCCGTGTCAACTCCATGATGGTACACAAAGAGGGACGCATTGGAGCGAGTCGATGTAAATATGAGCGTCTGTAGGAACGCAGCGATGCGCTGGTACCAGGCCCGAGGCGCCTGCTTCAACCCGTAAAGGGAATGGGAGAGCAAGCACACGTGGTCTGGATGCGTGGCGTCGACGAAGCCTATGGGCTGCTCACAGAACACCTGCTCAGTGAGGTGGTCGTGCAAGAAGGCGTTGGAAACGTCCAACTGATGCACATGACATGCTCGAGAGACGGCAAACTAGAGCACGGTACGGATCGTGCCCGGTTTGACAACCGGGGCAAAAGTGTCATTGAAGTCCATGCCTGCGCGTTGCCAAAAGCCCCGAAGCACCCAGCGAGCTTTGTAGCACTCGAGTGCCGTCCGGACGAGTCTTGTGCCGGAAGACCCACTTGCCCGTGATGATGTTGGCACGAGGCGGCCGAGGGACGAGCTACCAGGTGTGGTTCCGCTGAAGAGCATCGAACTCTTCCTACATCACAGCGAGCCAATGAGGATCCCGGAGGGCGGCTCGAGCTGACAATGGGAGAGGAGATGGCTCAGAGATGGAGGCAGCGAGAAGGTTCTCATCACTGGTATACCGCGTGCTCGGGTGGAGAGTGCCAGCCCGAGAGCGAGTCATCGGGTGGGGCAGCGGGTCCGAGGCGGTGGCGGGTGATGATGACGAAGGACCCGCCGCCTCCGAGGCCACGGGGAGGCTGCGGGTGAGGCCGCGGGGGACGCCGAGAGGGGCGCCGGGGACGCCAGGGGCGCCGCGGGCGCCGGGGACGCCAAGGGCGTCGTGGGCGCCGGTGGTCAACCCGAGGGAAGGCGCAGCCCCTGAGGCGGCCAAGCGGGGAGGAACTCGACCTATGGCGCGAGGGGCGCCCTCAAAGCTGGGAGGCGGCCCAAGAGAAACTGGGCGGCCGTCATCGGGGTCGGGCTAGGCCGCAACGTCCGAAGGTACCTGCTGAAAAAGAAAGACCATCTCGTCAAAGTAAACGTGTCAGGAAGTGATCACCCGATGGGAGATAGGGTCATAGCAGCGGTAGCCTTTGGTGTTGGGGGGATAGCCGAGAAAGATGCAGGCCAAGGACCAAGGTGCGAGCTTATGCAGAGTAGTGGAAGCGATGCTAGGGTACCACAAGCAACCGAAGATGCGCAGCTCAGCATAGGAGGGTGGCATGCTGAACAAAAGGTCATGAGGTGCACAATTCCTGCGAGTGCGACAAGAGCAAATGTTGATGAGTAGTGATGCGGTGGCAAGTGCGTCCGGCCAAAAACGTGGTGGCACGTTGGCGTGGAAAAGAAGCGTGCGGACACAGTCATTAAGTGTGCAAAGCACACGCTCGGCGCGGCCATTCTGTTGTGAAGTGTACGGGCAAGTGAGACGAAAAATTGTGCCATGTGTGGCGAGAAGGTTGCGGATAGCAAGATTATCGAACTCCTTCCCGTTGTCTGTTTGCAACACATAGATGGGACGCCCAAACTGCGTGGAGACATAAGAGTATAAAGCGTGAGAGTGGCAACAACATCCGACTTTCGCCGCAATGGGAAGGTCCACACATAGTGCGAAAAATCATCAAGGATAACAAGATAATAATGATAGCCCATGTTACTTGCAACAGGAGAGGTCCAAACATCACTCTCAAATGGGTATGATGCAACATTGCGAGGAAGAACTAAAAGGAAGACAAACATGTTTGCCGAGACGACAAGCATGACAAGTGTGATCGTCGATCTTATTACACATGAAGGAAAAACTCCGAAGAATATGAAGAAGGGTGGCGGTGTTGGGATGTCCTAGACGAGCATGCCAAAGGTCCACTCCGGCGCCATGGGTGCAGCGGCGGAGGAGGTGGATGAGTGGACCGGGTAGAGCTCGTCAGGGCTGTCACATCGGTGGAGCACCATCCGGGTACGGGCATCCTTAACAAAAAAGCCAAACATGTCAAATTCGACGGTAACAGGATTATCATGTGTAATAAAGCAAACGGAGACTAGATTTTTAATAATGTCAAGAGAGACAAGAACATTAGAAAGATATAATGGCATGGAGTTAGACAGAAAAGTAGCATGACCGACATGAGTAATAGGCAGGCATGGAAGAACCTTCGCCCACGGTAATGCGAGCAGCGGTGTGAATGGGGTGAGCGGCGAGAAGGTTACCGGCGTCGGCGACCATGTGAGTCGTGGCTCCGGTGTCCATGTATCAGTCGCCACCGCTAGTGTATTGCTGCGGCATGGGGGCAGTGTGGAGGGCTGTTAGGAGCGCGGGATCCCAAGGTGCCGGTGGGAGGGCCAGAGCCGACGGCTGCGGCTGGGGTGGCGGCGCCGCAAGGAGCGGGGGGGGGAGGTACCCACCAACCGGAGGCAGCCCGTAGGCCGCGGAGGGGCCGTAGGGCAGCACGGGCGCGTACGCCTGAGGAGCCGCATGGAGCGCCTGATGAGATGACTGGCGAGCGCCGAAAAAGCCTAGGACGGGGGCGCGCGGTACGGGCATGGAGTACGTACACGTGAATGACCCCCGTCTAAGGGTTCTGGCCAGCCTGCCAGGGGGGGCGGCGGGGGCTGCTGCTGCGGCTGGCGTGGCGCCCCGCCCTGGGCGGCCAGCTGCTGCTACTGCTTGTTGCGACCACCGCGGCGTTCAGCGAGAGGCTGCTGCGGGGCCTGCGGCTGCTGTGGGTAAGGGAACCCCGATGGCGGCGGCATATGGAAGGGGCCCGGCCTGGGCCGCGGCTGGGGAGCCGAGGCGGTGGGCGGCGCGCCGCCGCGGGTACCGGCGGTGAGGGCCGTGTGTGTGGCCCACGTGCGCGACATCCACATCCGCCTCTCCTCCAGCTTCAGGTATGCCAGAACCTTGGGGAACGTTGGGTCGATGATGAGGGGATGTTGGAGGCGGCGTTCCCGAAGTCGTCGTTCAAACTGGCGATGAGGGTGACGAGCAGAAGCTCGGAGACCTTCTCACCAAGGTCACGGAGCTCGTCAACAAGCTTCTTGAGGCGCATGCAATAATCGTCGACGGACGAGTCATGTTGCTGACACCCAAAAAACTCGTCGTGCAAGAAAACCTTGCGCTGGAGCGCATTGTCGGTGAAGAGGTCGTTGAGCTTGGTCCAGATGGCGTGACCATCATCGTCGGCGGAGACCACCGTGTGGAGGAGGTCCTTCGAGATGGTGGTGTAGAACCAACGGATGAGAGTGGCGTCGATGGTCATCCACTCCTCATCGTCCTCCATGAACCGGGAATCCATGATGACATCGATGTGATCCCGGACATTGTATTCACTGAACACAAGGGAGAAGTGCGTCTTCCAGGCATAGTAGGTGGAGGTGAGAAGACCCTCCAACTCGTGCCTTTTTTTCCTCCGGATCCCCCTCTGTCTCGGAGTTGTGTGTGCCTCCTCATTTGGTAGCCATGCGGCGACCTTCGGTGCACGGTTGCTTTGACCACTTTCGCTTACGATGGCGTAACTGAATGGATTACTAATTGGAGCGCATAAATCCCATTTCATTTGCATATTTAGCGCATAACTATACATCAATGTCCCTTCTTTATTACGGTTTATCCTCTTTGATTATTTTAGCGCTCACGTGCCCACAATTTTTTTATTCGAGCTAAACCAACATATTCTCTTTTATTGGCCCAAAAAAAATTTCTCCCTCGGACGACCCATTAGGGGAGTACGGCTAAGGCCCAATACTGCATGTGCGACGGGGCAATATTTTTCTTGGGCCGACTGCGTTGGGGCTACTATATGACGCTAGTTACGTAAAATAGCCCATGGGACGCATATCAATTCATCTATGGGCCAGCACACTGGTAGGCTCAAGGACGACCTGTGTTTGTAAGGCGTGAAAAGTTTCAAAAAATGATGAGTTGAAGGACCGAAATCATGCCCTCAAAGACCTGACTACGTGCTGCTAGCCACTCAAAGAAACGAGTCCTACCGAGAAATGGCCAACTCAAATGTTTCAGATCATACTCCAATGTCCGATTTGAAACAATTTTTGTTTTTTTCCTTTAAAAAAATATAAATTGCTGAATTTTCTTGGAAACATGAATAATTTTGAAAATCTCAAATATTTTTAAAAATTCCTTACATTTTCAGAAATATACAACAAAATTTGAAACGCTTGAAATTCACAATTCTAATTGAAAACATGAACCTTTTATAATAACATGAACATTGTTTTTAATTTGTGATTTTTCTAAAAAAGGATACTTATTTTGAATATTCAGAACAATTTTTGAAAATGTGTTTCTTTAAACTCGAACATTATTACGAATTTGCAAACATTTTACTAAAACAAGAATATTTTTCTTATTTGGGACATTTTTAACATTCATTTTTCGGAAAATCACGAACAACTTTGGAAAACAGGAAAAATGGGGACTTTTTAAAAAAATCAGATTCAATATTGGAATGAGAACAAACATTTAACATTCTGAACATTTTTCAAAATGACTTATATTTTAAAACTTTTGATTTTCTTAAAAAAAATCGACTTTTCCTGATATTATGATTTTTTGGTAATTTTGAATTTAAAAAAAAGGGAGAAATAAAAATAAACTTGAAAGGAAAAAAAGACAAAAGAAACATGAAAAAAATAGAAAGAAAAAGGAAAAAGGAAAGTAGAAACATAACACAGAACAAAAAAATGGTTCAGCCCAGCTTGGGTGCACTGCGCGAATTTGTGACTATTTTGGAATGAGAACAAAGATTCAATGTTCTGAACTTTTTTTAAAACGGAATACATTTTAAAATTCTTAAAATTTTGAATTTTCTTGATTTTTTATGATATTATGAACTTTATTGGAAATTTTGCATCCCAAAAAAGGAAGAAATAAAAATAAACTTGAAAAGAAAAGGACAAGAGAAAGAAGAAAGAAACGGAAAAACAAAAATAAACACATAACACAAAGAAAGGGGTTCAGGCCAAGTTGGGCACCCTATGCGAATTTGTGACTATTTAACGATTTGCGCGATTAATAGAGTTTTCCCACCTGCGTGGGCATGAAAATAAATGGGCTGGCTTTGCTGGGCCACACCGCGGGAGGCCCATGGAGGAAATTCTGGCATTTTATTTCTTTTCTAATAGAAAAGGAGGAAAAATTTAGTATCACCTCGAACAGTAGAAAATCTTTTTGATGGTGAACGGATGAAATTTTTTGATAAACGCACCTTGCTTTATTAGTAGGTATAGATATAGATTTTTATTCTCCTTTCTCTATCTAACTTTTCCATTCCAAGTTCATTTTTTATAATTTACTTTGGAAATTAAAATATCACAAAAAAAATTCAGAATAAAAAAACAATTTGTGCAAAATTTTCAGAATTCCAGAAATTCCTTGCAATTTTGAAAAATATTCGGAACTTATAAAAAGTTTCCCATTTTTTCAAAAAGATTTATTTTTTTAAAATTGTTTGACAGGTGTAAAAAGAAAATGGCATTTCAAAAAATGCTCCAAATTCGAAAAATTCTTGTTTTAGTGAAATTTTCACAATTAAAAATAATGTTAGTTTATCAAAAATAAAAAAATTCTAACAATATTATGAATTTTTAACACATGTTCCCGTTTTAAAAAAATGTTCACAAATTCAAATAATCTTAATGTTTTTATAAAAAAAGTTGGTGTTTTCAGAAAAAAAATTTGAATTTTAAAAGATGTTCGCTTTCATATTTTATTTGCGTTTTTCCAAAAATGTACACCATTTTCAAAAAACTGTTCAGGATTTAAAAAATTGTTCGTGTTTATTCAGAAATTTCATACCTTAAAATCCCTTGATTGAAAGGATTGAAAGGAAAAGTAGACTGAATAATTCATGGGCCTTCTCTGGCGTACGATGACGTACCAAAACACTTAAATGCCCTTGATCAATGAATGAAAAATTACGGATTGATTTCTTCGCACGCGGTGAAACCGAGAAACTAAATATTCCTTTTTCGTGTGCACACAGGGTTTTGCTTGCACATATAATTCTCCCTGGCTTTAAATGCATACTATTTTATCTTCCGTTGCAACGCACGGGCATATGTGCTAGTGAATACTCATATGTCTCGGCCAGCATGATATGTTTCGAGCAGCACGTATACACAAGCTGAAGGAATCAGTATACTAACACATAGTCACAAGCTTAATAAAAAATCAATATACAGGTAAATATGGTAAGTATAGGTGGGTATACTGATTCCTAAGTGCATGCATGCAAAGGTTGCCTACCTTTTTTTTTTTGCATTTTTTTTTGTGCATGCATACAACGGTGTGGCCGATGGGTACGTATTCAAATACCAATACACCTACATACTTATACTCGCGCACCGGCCGGCATGTAAACATGGATAGCCATGAGCTGAAAGAATCGCTGAGATAAACACGAGTTACGCGAGTCGCTACGTTTTGAACGGAATGTGAATGTTTGTTGGCTACGGTGATATAAAGGGCTATCTTCGGCCTGGTGGAGCACGAAGAATAGCTCTTCGGCCAGGGTAGAAAGGAAGAGACCACTTCTTTTTTTTTGAAACGGAGGCAAAATATTTGCCTCATCGATTAATTAAAAAGAAGAGAATTGCCCAGTTAATTTTTGGAGAACCGGGTGAAAATCGCAAACAACCCGAAACAGACTACTTAGGAAGCACGAAACACCGTGACCACGCAGACAACCCGTCACATGCTCCTAACACACGACAATCGTACCTCACCACACTTGCACAACTCAACAGAACCCTGACCAAGAACACCAACAACGATGACTCGGACAATCAAAGCCACATCGACAACACAAGAAACTGAGCATCATCCATCAAGAAACTGCAGACGCCTTCCCATTAGCGCACACACCAGCCACATCAATATCCTCAACCACATGCACCTCCGACCCGAAGGACTCAGAAGGCGCCTCTGGATGCTTACATGACAAACATGAATCATCTCCCTCACACGTGGTCACTAGTGAGTCCACCTTCATGTGCTTCACTGACAAAAGCGAAGCAGAGCTCAGACATAACTCCCTAATCTCGGGCATGATTTGCAGCATCGGAGCCACGAGCATGGCGATGGACTCATCTTGAGTGGTACATAACACAGAGAGCGAGGCAGCCATCGACGACGAAATGTTCCCAACACGGGGGGCGAAACAACCATATAGCTTTGCCCCCGTGTCCTCCTCGGAGCAAACACCAACCGCAATAGGAGGATGTGACGTCATAGCAGTCTGCAACATAGCCGGCACAAGGGAGCTTCGGCTTTCACGCGGACGAAGAGTACCTCTTCGGTCACTGCTCTGCCGAAGAGTCACACTTCGGCCTGGACCTGGACGATGGGGTAATACAACTGAAATACCTTAAAATGAGTATACTGTTTTGCAATTTCGTAAACATAAAATAATATTTTGAAAAATAATTCGAGTAGTTAGCCTAGGACAGCTTCACCCCAACTTCTTTTATATCATATAGTACACATACTCATGCGTATTCGAGAGAAAAAGTCACAATCTCCTCTCACTCCTTAATTTCGACAGTTGGCGCCCGTGTAATGCCATTGGCGTTGCAAAAATGAATCATGTGATCAGCTCCCTCTCTCTCTCTCTCCCCCTAGGAGTGAATGATTTTCTCCAAGCTCATCCTCTCTCCCGCCTTTTCTAACTCATGAAATCCACCCCCCACCCCCCCCTCTTGTCGCCCAACATGTTGATGCTTAAACAAGCATTGTGTCGAGTGGTTTTGTTTTGTCCGGATATAACCATCTATCTTGCCCAATAGAATGACGCTAAAACAAACATGCAACGGGGAATGAAAAATTCCCCCTTGTATTAATTAATTAGCAATGAACCGAGCATCACAAAACGAGAAACCAGAAATATGACGGCATTGGCAATGTAGGAACATGTTAAAGTTGGCTTAGAAACGGAGATGACAATTCCTTTTAGACATGGGCCTAACAAAATGGGGACTGACTACCAGTCAGTCGACTGAATTTGTGAATGGGAAAGTACTTTTTTTTACCCCATGGAACGTGTGGTGTGGTGTGCCCCGCGCGCGCAAGCTAGCTAGCTTTGGCTGGCCGTGGCTCGTGAGGTAGCTAGCTCCAGCTGCGTCAATGCGTGAGCTAGCTAGCTCGGTGTCGCGCGTGAGCTTGCTAGCTCCGGCTTTGTCAGTGCGTGAGCTGGCTGGCCATGGTTAGCGGCATGACATTGCATTGCACAAAAGACGACACAAAATGTAAAAACGCATAAAAAAACAATGACAGAAAATGCATTTTTTTTGAAAAGGAGGAAACCCCTCGATTTCTGCATCAGAATGATGCATGCAGCCAATTTATTAACCAAAAGTACGTAAACAGAGTCTGAGGTCTAGATGTAGCTCACAAAATGAGCACAATAATAGTAAAGATAAAAAGATGTCACAGCTGGCGGCAAAACAGGCTACAATGACTAAACACCTAGCCTTGGTATTACACTTTCAGAAGGGAAAAAAATAAAAAAAAATAAAAAATAAATTTCCTAAGAAAGAGTGAAATCCTTTAAGAAGAAAGAAAATGAAAATGAAAAAACTTTCAAAACTTGCACACAATTGCCATTGATATTACACTTTCTGAAATATGCAAAGAATAAGAATATAATTGTGCATTTTTTTGCATTCTACTATAATTTCCATTGAGTGTAACTGAATTAATGTATTTCCTTTAAGAAGAAACACAAGTAAAAGAACTTGCGCATAACTTTGCACCAAAATTGCACTTTATCGTATTATGCAAAAATAATCATATAATCATGAAATTTTGGCACATATTATATAGTATATGTTTCTATAAATTTACACTCAACCAAAAACCCACAAAAACCAATAATAACCAATAAAGGAAAGAAAATGGGGAAAATAAAAACTCATAGAAACAAAAAACAGAAATAAAAAAGTGACGCAAAAATACCCTTAAATAGAAAGAAAATGATATAAACAACTAAAACAAAATAATGGCAAAATTTGCACACAATCTGCACATGAATTGCTTTTTTTTATAATATGCAAGAATAAACACATAATAGTGAAAATTTTCGCAAAAACAAAATTATCTAAAGAAAGAATGAATTAGTGGCATTGGTATTTGATCCATGGTGTCTCTACTTCTCCGGATCAAAATAATGAATTAGTGGTATCAGTATTACTGTTTAAGAAGAAAGAAAAATAAAAGAACAATAATGATAACATTTGCACACGGTTTGAATAGAAATTGCTCTTTTTTACAATATGCAAACATAAGCACAAACAGTGAAATTTCACAAAAAAAATCCTAAGTAGGAATGGATTAGAGGTATTGGTATTACCCTTGAAGAATAAAGAAAATGAAACAAAAACTTAAACAAGATTAAAATAATGAAGTTTTCTAAGAAACAATGAATTAGTGTCATTGGTTTCCCATTAAATAAGAAAGGAACTGAAAATAATAAAAAAAATAATGAAATGTTTTGCAAACTATTTGCATAGAAGTTGCGCATTCTTAGTGTACAAATTTTGGCACATATTATATAGTATTTTTTTGTATATAATTACACTTAGCCAAAAACCCACAAAGAACAAAAATAACCAATAAAGGAAAGAAAATGGGGAAAAGAAAAACCCATAGAAACAGAAAACAAGAATAAATCAAGAAATATCCACAAAACAGAAATAAAACCAACTAACAAAGAGAATCAGATAAAGAAAAGCACATAAAAACAAAGTAGTATTAAAAAATCTAGGGATTGAGAGGAGGTATGGATTTCACAGTTGATGGGCTTTGGCCCAGAAATAAATTGACTGACCCAAATAAGGAGTCAGCCAAAAAAAGAAAAAAAGCCGACACAACAGACAACATAGGTCAGAAAAAAACGCAGCACGAATCTTACAGAAAAATCCAATGGCCACAAATTCGACTTACCCAAAAGTGAAATTTCAGCTGACTGAAGTGTAGCTAAAGTGAACAAAATGAAACAGAATGACCATTACTATTTTTTTACAAAAAAACTTTGAGATGACTTTTCTCTAGGTTTGGTAGTATCATTGGTATTTTTACATTAGCAAGGCGATTCCAATGATGGTAGAGCACTGGGAGTACCTATCTCTTTATGTCCAATGATGGTATAAAGTATATACACTAGCAAAGTGATAACAATTGGATTCCAATAATGAGAACAGTTTGATTCGCCAATGATTGTATAAAGCTAACACCGCCACGATGGTGTTCGCCGCAGAGCCGACCATGCAGACCGCCATCCGAATCATGAAGAGCTTTGCTACATCTACTAGCAAATCTTACATAATTTCTTTTACGTATTGACTTGGCAACATTTAATTAGGGAGGAGGAGGATGAGCAATGATAGAATGACATACAGATTTTACATACTTGACGAAATGGTGCTAGCTGGCAGTCTTTGCTTGGAGATTAGAGGGGGAGACGGGCCCCATCCCCCTGAAATTCAGGGGGAGGAGGGGGGGGGGGGCAGATTTGTTATTAGTGTGGAGAGGCCCCGGAACCCTCCGTAATTGCCCATGCATTTAGAATTATCTGAGGAGGGACTACCCTGAAATTGAGGAGGAGGATTAGTGAGAGATTAGTTGAGGAAAGAGTCCGTAAGAAGCATTCCGTAGGTGGTTCGTAAAAGTGTGGAGTTGTTCAACCATGAATATCGGTCAACTCTATTTACTTCGGTTATTATTCGATTTTCGGTACAAAAGTGATCACCACTAGGTACTAAACAAAGATAATAGCCCGTTAAGAAAAACTTAACTCATGGCCGAGGATTGGCCGTCGAAGCGCGCATCACCCTGTAGTGTGGTGCAGTTTAGCCTTATATGCATCGCATACACACGACCACGTATAGGAGGGCAGGACAAGCGGCCATGAAGCCTTCGAGATCAACACACATACGCAAGAGACAAGACGGCGGGGGCAAAACCCAATCCAAATTCCTGCCGAAGATCCAAAGACCGCCGAACAGCTCACGCCATGTAGAGAGTCTCAGAGAGCTCCTCTCTCTCTCAGTCTCACCAGTGGCTATTTATTCAAGGGAACCACAGTAGGAGCATCAGTGCATGCCCAGTGCTCTGTCACACCGCTAGACGGCACCATGTACCCACCGACCCACGGACAACCACCTGCTGCTTTCTCGCCGCCGCCGTCCTCCTCCTCCTGCCCCTTCTGACCTCCTATCCATGCGCGGTCGCCGCATATCGCCTGCCGCCAGCCCCTCCTCCTCCAGGTATATATGCACATATGCGATCAAACATCCTTTGGGTGCTTCGAACCCTAGCCTTGTTGTGTGTATGAAATGAATCGGGTGCCTCGATGTGATTGCAGTGCTGCTGCTAGGTGGTGACGCCGGTGCTTGCGGCCGGAGCGCGGCGAGTGAGGGGAAGGAGCTGGCGGTGGGAGCTGCTGCCAGGCGCTTGGGGCATAGGACGCCGGTGTGGAGGCCTCCCTCGCCGAGACCCCAGGCCAGTCAGGGGGTGTACACGCCCACGCCGCCACCGCCGCCGTCAATCAACTAATAGGGCGCCGAGGCTCCGAGGGCATGCATGTTTCGTGCACACTATGCTGTCTTCCTTCGATCGATCAATATCTCCTGCTTTTTCCAGGGCGTTGCGTGGATATGCACCAGAGGATAAAGGACGGCTTGCTGCCGTGTACGAAAGCACTTTCGCTAGTGTCAAATATGTTGGAGTCAGTTCCATATAGTACAAATACTCGTATGATGCTCTCATGCTCACTTATCTCCGTTCTATAAAGTACAACTACGGTAGTTTTTTCTATGAAAAAAATCAGATCTATTGTTAAAGGTGCTTGACCTTGTCGATGAAAGTTGGAAAGTCTTCGTGCACGTGTCTCTAAGGACCAGCACGTTCTGGAGCCGTAGTTGTCGCCGTTGAACCCTTGTATAGATCTGAAGCATCAGACACCAAATCTCGCCACATGATAAGAAACTCTAACCTCACCGGCTCAAAGGGGATGACAGGAACCTACCCCGAAGCTCTGCAGACTACGTCCAGACAGACAAACTCGAGGAGCATCAGAACCCGGAAGACAAACTCGAAGAAGCGCAGCACCTGCAAGAAATATAAAACTATAACCTAAACTACTAACCGGAGCGGAGGCACCATGATGCGCCTCCCCGCCACCGACCGCCGAAGCAGCAGGCAGAGGGAAGCGAATCCATGGGCTCGCTGATGAAACCTAGAGGGGAGAGTTTACCCTAGCAGTCCAGGGTTAGGGGGAGACAACTACGGTAGCTGGCTTGATAAATTTTCATTTCTCAAATCCGTAATCAAAGGAGGTGAGATAGTTAATATGATCCAGTTGTTAATTTTGCATTCATTAGTGCATACTAGAAAACGGGCCCGTGCGTTGCAACGGGAGAAAAGAATACCACATGCTCATAATTTTAGAAAATGGTCTATAATCTAAGTATTTGTAACTACGGCCCAAACAAAGATGATCTTTGCCTACAAAAGCGCAAGTTCGAGATTCCACATGCCTTCTATTTAAACAAGGCTTGCATGTAGATTTAATACATATAAAGAAACGGGCAAGTGATCTTCAATTTCGTCTTCAATTCTGATTTTGCTGAGATGTTCATCCACAGTCTGGTCAGTACCAATCCGGATCAGTACCGATATGAAAGAAAGACAAATAATGGAATGTTGATTAAGATTTCATCCTAGATAGTGTTTTTCTAAATGTTTAACAGGTAAAATAACATCATATTCGGGTTCTATATATTTTTCTAATTAAATTCCATATATAAAATGTCAAATTTGGAGTTACGTTTTAGAAGATATGAGTATTTTAAAAAACATTTGATATGCACTGTAGGTTTAATGTCAGAAACAACAGGGAGTTTTCTATAAAATAGCATGAGGACTAAAAATACCTCTTTCCTTTATTAATAGGTATAGATATAGACTAGAAGGGTTGTTGCGTGCTGCGCTGTTGGTGTTGTTGAGTTTTCATAAATTTTTCACTCCCAATGTTTTAAAATATAAGGTGTATAGTTTTCAAAATATAAGGTGTATTCATTTTTTTAAAAAGTCAAACCTCTTTTTTAAGTTTGACAAAATTTAAAGAGAAATATATCAAATTGGTAGTATTGGATTCATCATGAAATGAGTTTTCGTATTATTTATTTAGTATTGTGGATGTCGATATTTTCAGCTATGAACTTGGTGAAAGTTAAAGAAATTTGACTCTTCAAAAAGTAAATACACCTGATATTATAGAACTGATGTAATATTTGGTTTGGCAAGTGAGAGAGACGATGAATTGTGTTTCCTTTTAGATAATAATAATACATCGACTTATTAAATGACAAAGGTTATGGGAAATCGGATTTTTTTTTTGGTTCGGCTATGTGCCGCCCCCTAATTTTGCTTCTGGGGCAAAAATGATTAATAAATAATAATACATCAACTTATTAAGTGATAAAGGTTATGGGCCTTTGGCAGGCTAAATTGCATTTCGATCCAACCTAGTCGGGTTTGCAAGTTTGATCCATTTCGCCTTGTGAGAGATGTGAAGGTGAAGGGAGTGTACAATCACGTGGCAATTGTCAAAGAGAGCAATGTGTCACGAGGGTGGAACTAGGATGCAACGCACAGCTAGCCATGTATCACCAACACACGCAAGATGAGCAGAGCCGAAATCCAGCCCACGTTAGCGGTTGGCTGGGGATTTAAGAGCGTCACAATGGGGACAACGAACAGCTCACATCACGCACAAAGCAAGCTCTTACTCATTGTCTCGTTAGGCTACTGACTCGAGCCCCCGCTTTTATTTAGTTTGTGTTTTTTTTTCTTTTTAGTTTGCGTCAAAGCCTTTTCCCTGATTTCTTTCGATATTGCCCCCTGATTTTCAGCTTTGCACACTACAGATGCATTAAATACTCCTTCGATGGCGTACACAATTTTCCCTCTCTTTTCTCTTCACCTTCTCGATCTTCCATCGAACCAACTCTCCCCCCCCAAGGACGGCAAGATGTACCAACGGAGAGTCACCTGTTTTCTTGTCATCGTCATCGTCCTCCTTCTCCCGCCCCTGCTAGCTTCCTATCCATGTATGGCCACCGCACATGGCCCACCACATCATGCTCCAGGTATATATATAGTTCCCTTCGGATGTTTCGGGATCCATGCTTTGTTCTTTGTTAGATGGGTCCGTCGATGTGATTGTGGTGATGATGCTAGGTGGCGACGCTGGTGCGTGGGGTCAAATGAATGGACTTCATCGTCAAGGGGAAAAGATGTCAGGGATGGGAGCTGTGAGGCGCTTGGGACAGAGGATACCACTGAAGGACCCTCCCTCGCCAATCCCGAACGAGAACTCGGGGGTGGTGATTCCCTTGACGCCGCCGCCACCGCCACCGCCGTCGATCAATTAATAGGTGTTGGGAGTCTGGTACGAGCATATGCCATGGTGACTTCCATGCACCTCTGGTCTCTTACTGATGTGTTAACAAGAATAATCTTGCTGGTGTGAAATAAGTTGTCATGCTTCAAAGTCTTAAAATGTATTGTTCACTTCTCTATATCAATCTGGACTTCTGAGGTAAATGGCGGAAATAACTTTTTTTTGGTGTGTTGCATGGATATGCACCACAGCATAAGGAACGACTAGCTGCCGTGTACGAAAACACTTTTGGCCAGCGATGTCAAACAAAGTTCGACGCAATTATACACTGTATTGCATAACTACTCGTATATATGATGCTCACTTATCTCCGGTCTATATAGGACAAATATGGTAGCCGACAAAAGTGAGTTCCATGAGCTTGCATATGCGCCTCCATATGAGACGTGAAGGTGACTAAAAAATGCCATTCACATGTCAGTTGGCAAAAAAGGTAGCACTGTAATCTTCCATGCTTAAGGGCATCTTCGACGGCAACTTGTAAATTTTCTTCCGCATCCATCCGTGAACAAGGATCGGTTTGTGGACACAGATGCGAAAGGCCACCATCCAACCGTAGTTTGTATATGTCCGTTAGCAAATTCAAATTTAAATGTACACTGATCCACACAACGTGTCGGATCACATCCGCGCCAGATCACAACGCCGATCACAACCAAAAAGAGGGAAGTATGCTTAATTTTTACATGTTCGAATCCAAAAAAACATCAGCCTAGGTCCAACAGTCCATGATTTCTGCCCAGACGGACCGGCAATCCCAGTTCCCAGCAAGCTGCTCCTCGGTCAAGGAGGTGTCGTTGCCGCCGCGTAGGTAGCCTCCGCGTCCGCGTTAGCCTCCGCCTCCGCCGCGTCCTCATCTTATGCCGCCGCCAACTCATCTTTCCGACCCTCCAACATCTGATAGCGAACGGATTGCACGATAATTCTAGCGCCGCCATCCAAAGATTCGATATTCAAGGTCAATATCTTGTCATCCTCCGCATTAGCGGCGATCTTCACCCCCTTTTCATCGAGCACGGTCTTCTTTTCCTCGAGCGCGACCTTCTTTTCCTCGAGCATGGCCTTCTTCTTCTCGAGCGCCGCCTTCCTCTCTTCGATCATGGTCCTCCTCTCTTCGAGCTTGATCTTCTTCTCCGTCGCCTCTATCAACTGTTTGAACCTATTCACTTGCTCCATCTCCTTCATGTTCTGCGATGTTTCCATGTTCCGCCTTCCCCCTGGACGTTTCGCGTGTCTGGAGTCCCACAAAGGCCCTCACATTTTTTCTTTGGATTGCGGGAGAAATCATGTCCAGACCGCTCCACGACCCGATACAGAACATTGATGGCCGTTGGATGGATTCCACAGTTCAGACAGCGTGATGCGGATGGTTGCGGGAGTTTTGAGGGGGCGTGGGGATGCCCTAATTAAGAATCCTCTTGGACGTAGGGTAGAGTTGAACTCGTGTTCAACTACTGCTAAGAAATACCGCATTCGCGGGATCCAGGACAGGACAAACGGCCGTGCGGACCTCGAGGTCAACACACGGAAGAGAAGAGACAAAAGTCAGAGTCCCGAGTCGACAATTTAAGAACGCCGCAAATCCTACGGTGAACAGCTAGCTCACATCTGCAGAGTCTCACTGTCTCAGTGGCTACTGACCGGAGCTGTACCGATATCAGGTCTACAGAGTACGGTGGACTCGGATCCACCTACAGCTCGACCGATGCGTCGCCGGACGGCCCTCCACGCGGTCCTCGTTGCCGCCGGTCTCCTGGTTCTGCTGGCCACGTACTCGCCGCCGGCGCCGCGTTCTCCTCCAGGTATGCATAATGCATATAATTTCCTCTGCGAGTTCCAAATTCCAGCTTACGTGGCAGTGTATGTGTGTGAATGGATTCAAAGTGCTGCTACTGGGTGGCGACGCCGACGCGGGTGCGCGGGGTAGCCGGCCGGCGCAGTCGACGCCACGTGAGAGGAGTGAGCTGGGTGTGGTAGCCGGCCGACGCTTGGGCCAGAGGGCGCCGCTGAAGAAACCTCCATCGCCGGACCCGAACGGCTGGAAGACGATGGTGAAGCCCGTGTCGCCGCCGCCGCCATCATCAATTTACTAGGCGTATGAAAGCAGTGTGCCGATCTGGCGCTCACTTGCCCATGCTATGCAAGGTCGCGTACTTGCGCGTGGGCGACGGCTGCAAAATCTTGTCTTAGGATTGTCTTTTCATTTCTTGTGCCGCTTCTAATGGCGCTTATGGGTGACTGGAACGGTGTTCTGCTCCGTGCAAAGGCATGAAACCTTCAGTTTCGCTATTTGTAGCCACTCCCTTTTTTTACACTATTTTAGGCACTCCCTGATTTTGTTTCGGGGGACCAAAATAAGGTTAATGCTCTACTCTTTATTTTATTTTTTGAGCAAAGGTTAATACTCTGCTTTTTTTCTGAGACAAGGTTAATACTCTGCTGGTTAAGTACAAATCTTCTGGGCTTTTGGCGGGCTAAATTGTGTATGAGTCCAGCCTAGTTGCGGGCTGGTGGCTCAAGTTTATGGGAGGCTCCTATACGGCACTGCAGGCGCCCCGTTTGCGTTCCTGGCGCCTGCAGCGCCACGCGCTGGGTCGGCAGGTTTCGAACTCACGATGTCACGTTCGCGCACAGGTACCACAAACCAACCAAGCTACTTGCCTTCCATGTTTAGTTACAGAGGCAAAGGCTTAATAACATAAGACGCAGCGCTATTTCATTGCAGAAATCTATTGCATCACTTAATTTGAAAAAATTATTGAAAAATTGTTTGAACTCAACATTCATAGCTTAACGCCATAACCAATAGGCCATCGTAGTTGTTCTGTGAATTGCAAAGAAAACCGCCCTATTTAACGTTTCCTTTAGTAAAACGTTACCTTATAAGAAATATAATTTTTTTAATTCTTTTTAACAAAACAAGATCATCGATTTTTCGAAATGTTCATCGATTTTTAGCCAAAAAAATCATTGATTTTTTGGGGAAAAATATTTTGAAATAAGTTCATCAGTTTTGAAAGTTCACCGATTTGGAAAAGAGTTCACTGATTTTGAAAAAAGTTCATCAATTTTGAAAAAAACTTCATGGATTATTAAAAGAGTTCATCGGTTTTGAAAAAGAGTTCATCAATTTAGAAAAAAAGTTCATCGATTTTGAAAAAAGTTCATCAATTTTGAAAAATAGTTCATCGAATTGGAAAACGAGTCCATCCATTTTGAAAAAAATTCATGGATTGTGAAAAGAGTTCATCGGTTTTGAAAGAGAGTTCATCAATTTAGAAAAAAAGTTCATCGATTTAGAAAAAAGTTCATCGATCTTGAAAAAGAGTTCATCGCTTGTGAAAGAAAGTTCACCAATTTTGAAAAGGAGTTCAACTATTTTGAAAAATAGTTGTTTCAAATTAGCAAAAAGAAAAAAAATCGTTCCAAAAAGAAGAAAAAATAAAAAGAATAAAAAACATAACAAAACCGTTCCGAATAAAAAGGAAAAAAGAAATAGGAAAAAGGAATCGTTGTAAGAAGAAAAGGTGAAGAAGCAATACTTTGGGCAACTAATACGAGTTAGTGTGGTGGTTAGTACATGAGGCGAACGACCGTGAGGTTGCAGGATCGATTCCCATCCAAAGCGCGCCTTTTTTGTCCTCGCAAGAGGAAGGAAGGAAAAAAAATGGGCCAGGCCCAGTTAACGCGGCTACAGGCGCCGGTTTGCGGAAACAGCTATAACCGGCACCTGCAGCGCTAAATAGGAAATGCCCAAGTTTATACATTTGGCTTTGTGAGAGAGGTGAAGATAGGGGAAAATTTTCGGCATTTCCTATACGTCTCTTAGAGCAACTCTAGCAGATTCCGCAAAAGGTCCCGACCCGCAAAATAATCGCCAAAATGCGGGTTGGTGCGGAAAATCCCGCCCGAACAGACACCGCAAACGCGGCCGGCCCGCAAAAAAAATTGAGGGGCGCGGCAAAAACTTTACTCCAACCCGCGAATACGAGGGTCCCCCGGCCCGTCGGTGCCCTGCATATAGTGGGAGCAGTTGGTGTGGAGAACATTTCAGCCCACACTTTTCCCCAGCAACCACCTCCCCTCTTCCCCTCGCCCTGCCGCCGCCCAAGATTCCGACGAAAGTAGCCGGTGGGAGCATGGCGAAAGGCCTCCACACGCACGAGGTTGCCCTCCGCCCTCCTCCTGCGTCGGCAGGCCGGGAACTTGCGGATCGGCGGCCCTTCATCGCGGGCGGCCGGATTTGGCTTTCCCGGTAGCCGCGGGCTGCGCCAAGCGATGGAATGGTCGGGGAGCACCTCGTGCAGCCCCGTCAAAGGCGCATCGTCGCATGCAGGTGCGAGTTCGTCTTGTCGCCGTCGCCGATGGTTTGCCGGCATGGATTCGGCCGGCCGTCCGCCTGGCTCGGCCCTCACACAGAGGCTCTGTGGCTCGCCGATGCCTCTCATACAGTGCGACAACTGAGCACGAACAGTGCTACGGATGACTTCGGGCACGCCGAAGCACCCTGGATGGGTGTTCTTCGAATGTGAAAACGACGGGGCACGTACTGTTTTCATTCGGCTCATTTCGATAGCTCATTATGTTAGCTCATTTCGAACATCATCATGCGTGTAGGAAGATGGATGCTCTTTTTGGTTTTAGGAAGGCGAATACATTGATTTATTGATAGGAAGAAAACTGATAGACGTTTGTGCACTCCTTAGTACAATCGAAGGCAATGAAGCGCATGCATGTTCAACTAGAGTCGGCTTTGCGGGGTCTGCCTCTGCGGCCGTTCATGCCGGCCTGCAAAACAGTTTTTCGGCGAACTGCAAACTTGAAATGCGGGTCTACCGGATGCGGGGTCTGCTAGAGATGCTCTTAGGCCTTGTACAATGGGAGGTGCTTAGAGAGATGCTTAGAAAAATAAACCGGGTTTTTCTGAAGCACCGGTGCCTATTTCTACAGGAGAGGCGCTTAGTTAAGCGTCTATCCTGTACAAATAAGCACCGGTGCTTAAGAAAAGCCTAGTTTATTTCTCTAGACACCTCCCCTAAGCACCTCCAATTGTACAAAACCTTAAGATGCCTATATTTTGCAGACGGGCGCACACCCCACATCTAGAACCCAGGACCTCCTCATGTGCTAACTACAGTAGCCATTCAGCGAACGCACCTGAATGTGTTTGGTTACTTCTTTTTGTTCTTTCTTTTTTCTTCTCTTTCATTTTTTTTTCTTGTTCTTTTTTCTTTTTCATTTTATAATGCATGATTTTTTATTAAAATCGACGAACTTTTTTAAACCCATGAACATTTCAGAAAAAATGTTGAACATTTTTCCAAAATTGAAGAACCTTTTCTAAATCCATGAATTGTTTTTGAAAATCCATGAAATTCTGTCAAATTCAATCAAACAAACAACAAAGCCTTTAGTCTGAAACAAGTTGGGGTAGGATAGAGGTGAAAGCCATAAGATCTGGCAACCAACTTTTTTCAAATTTAATAACTTTTCTAAAAAGAATGGATGAACTTTTTTTCAAAATCTATGAACTATTTTCAAATTCGATGGACTTTTTCAAGTTGGTGATTTTTTTAAAAAAATTTGATGAACTTTTTTCCAGAATCGATGAGTTTTTTTTTAAGTTTTGTGAACTTTTTTCCAAAACCTACAACTTTTAAAAAAATGGTGAACTTTTTTTTTCAAATTGCTTAATTTTTAAGAAAAATTTAATTAACTTTTTTCAAATTTTTGTGAACTCTTTTCCAAAATTGACGAACTGTTTTCAAAATAAATGAATTTTTAATAGGACAACTTTTTTGTTGCTTGTTCATGAACGTTTTCTGAAATATGCGAACTTTCAATTTTTTTAAACGAAAATCACGTTTGAGCGGTCCTAATTGTTCTTAAAGTATCAGCGCTGCTTTCACTCGCTTGCAACGAGGTATTCCAGTGATTAGGCTAACACATGTAGGAGTGTAGGGCGCGAGTTCGATTCGTCTCGGCAGCACATTTTTTGGGCAGTTTTCGCGATTTTAATTCCATTCTTATGTGTGCTCCCCTTCATGGACCGGTTGGGTTATGCGGCGCTAACAGCGTTGAATAGGAGCTTCCAAAATTTTCATTCACGTGGTAATTGCAAATAGAGCAATGCATCACGAGCTAGCCATGCATGACTCCGGAAAGACGAAGACGCATGCAAGACGAGGAGAGCTGAAATCCAATCCGTGTTTCCGGTTGGCCGAGTATTTTAAGAGCAAGTCTAGTAGAGCCCTCGAACCCCCAAAAATAATTGGTTTTTTTTAACAATTTTCGGCGGACAAAAGCCATAGACTAGAACCTCTAAAGCCTCAAACCCGTAAAAAAAATTAGAGGTCCAACCCTCAAACTGTTTCCCAACCTGTAGAAGTGAGGGTTGAGAGGAAAAACTCCCCCCAACCCGCACTCCTCTTTCCTCTCGCGCGGGAGGGAAGTTTCATCCCGCCTCCCCGGCTCCTCCCGCTGCCTCGCCCCACGCCGGCCATGGAGGCCTCCACCACCGCCGCGCCCCCGCCGGCCGCCGCGCCCGACTCGGGCCCCGCCCCCGCTCCCGCCCCCGCCCAGACCGTGGCTGACGTGGTGGCGGCGACCCACGTCGGGGCCAAGCGGCGGCGGGCGGGCCTCGCACCGCCTCCTCCCGCCTCCCCGGCTCCCGCCCCGGCCCCCGTCCCGCCCCAGCGCCCGCCCCCGCCGCCGCGCCCGCCCCCAAGAAGAGCCGGCCGAAGGCGGCCTCTCGTGGGCCGCGAGGGGCGGTCTCCAAGGTCGTCGGCTCGTCCCCGTCCATGAACAAGCCGCGGAAGAAGCCCGCGGCCCCGCCCGCCGCCGTCGTCGAACCTCCTCCCGCCACGCACGAGGTGTTCGAGGAAATGGCAACCCCATCCTTGTTCATGGACCTCCTCCAAGACGCGGAGGTGGACCTCGGAGCTCCGCCTCTAGACCCCTTTAGGGTTGGTGACGAGTTGGAGGAAGATGAGGAAGATGAGGAGGATGAAGGGGATGACGAGGAGGAGGTGGCCGAGATAGGGGAGGAGGCATTCACCGCCGCTTCTCGCCCACACGCGCGGTCGACAAACTACACCGAGGCGGAAGATATCCTCTTGGTTCGTGCTTGGGCAGCTGTGGGGATGGATGCAACCACCAGCACCGATCAAACCGGTAAACGGTATTGGCAAAGGATCGAGGACAACTATTGTAGGATCAAGCCGAAGAATAGTGGGTTCATCTCTCGCACTTACCGATCGCTTCAAGGCCGGTGGGAGTTGATGAAGCCCTCTTGTGCTTGTTGGAGTGCGGCCATGGACCAAGTGAGGGATGCACCACCTAGTGGAACCGTGGAGAGTGACTATGTGACTTAATTTTGTAGGAATTGCTAGTCTCTCATGCTTCACTTATATTATTTTGAGAGTCTTTTTTAACAACATGGTATTTGCTATGGTTATAAAATTGGTCCTAGAATGGTAGGCATCCAAGTTGGGTATAATAAAAACTATCATAGGAAGTGAATTGGATGTTATGATCAACTTGATACTTGATAATTGTTTTTAGATATGGAGGTAGTGATATTAAAGTCATGCTAGTTGGGTGATTATGAATTTAAAGAATGCTTGTGTTGAAGTTTGTGATTCCCGTAGCATGCACGTATGGTGAACCGCTTTGTGATGAAGTTGGAGCACAATTTTATTTATTGATTGTCTTCCTTATGAGTGGCGGTCGGGGACGACCGATGGTCTTTTCCTACCAATCTATCCTCCTAGGAGCATGCGTATAATACTTTGTTTTTGATGACTTATAGATTTTTGTAATAAGTATATGAGTCCTTTTGACTAATGTTGAGTCCATGGATTATACACACTCTCACCCTTCCACCATTGCTAACCTCTCTTGTACCGTGCAACTTCCGCTGGTACCATACACCTACCATATACCTTTCTTAAAACAGCCACCATACCTACCTATTATGGCATTTCCATAGCCATTCCAAGATATATTGCATGCAACTTTCCACCGTTCCGTTTATATGACACGCATTACTATTGTCATATTGCTCTTTGCATGATCATATAGTTGACATCATATTTGTGGCAAGGCCACCTTCATAATTTTCATACTTGTCGCTCTTGATTCATTCATATCCCGGTACACCGCCGGAGGCATTTATATAGAGCCATATCTTGTTCTAAGTATTGAGTTGTAATTCTTGAATTGTAAGTAAATAAAAGTGTGATGATTTTCATTATTAGAGCATTGTCCCAGTGAGGAAAGGATGATGGAGACTATGATTCCCCCACAAGTCGGGATGAGACTTCGGACTTTACAAAAAGAAAAAAGGAAAAAAAGAGAAAGGCCAAAGAAAAAAGGCCAAAGAAAAAAAAGAAAGGAAAAAGAAAGAAAAAAAAGAAAAGAAAGAAAAAAAGAGAAATGAGAGAAAAAGAGAGAAGGGACAATGCTACTATCCTTTTACCACACTTGTGCTTCAAAATAGCACCATGATCTTTATGATAGAGAGTCTCCTATGTTGTCACTTTCATATACTAGTGGGAATTTTTCATTATAGAACTTGGCTTGTATATTTCAATGATGGGCTTCCTCAAAACGCCTTAGGTCTTCGTGAGCAAGCGAGTTGGATGTACACCCACTTAGTTTCTTTTATTGAGTTTTCATACGTTTATAGCTCTAGTGCATCCGTTGCATGGCAATCCCTACTCACTCACATTGATATCTATTAATGGGCATCTCCATAGCCCATTGATATGCCTAGTTGATGTGAGACTATCTTCTCCTTTTTTGTCTTCTCCACAACCACTATTCTATTCCACATATAGTGCTATGTCCATGGCTCACACTCATGTGTTGCGTGAAAGTTGAAAAAGTTTGAGATTACTAAAGTATGAAACAATTGCATGACTTGTCATCGGGGTTGTGCATAATTAAATACTTTGTGTGATGAAGATAGAGCAACAACAAGACTATATGATTTTGTAGGGATAACTTTCTTTAGCCATGTTATTTTGAGAAGACATGATTTCTTTGATTAGTATGCTTGAAGTATTACTATTTCTTATGTCAGTATGAACTTTTATTTTGAATCATTTGGATCTGAACATTCATGCCACAATAAAGAAAATTACATTGAGAATTATGCTAGGTAGAATTCCACATCAAAAATTCTGTTTTTATCATTTACCTACTTGAGGACGAGCAGGAATTAAGGTTGGGGATGCTTGATACGTCTCCAACGTATCTATAATTTTTGATTGTTCCATTCTATTATATTTCCCCTTTTGGATGTTTATGGGCTTTATTTTACACATTTATATCATTTTTGGGACTAACCTACTAACCGGAGGCCCAGCCCGTATTGTTTTTTTTGCCTATTTTAGTATTTTGAAGAAAAGGAATATCAAACGGAGTCCAAATGGAATGAAACCTTCGGGAGCGTGATTTTTGGAACGAACATGATCCAGAGGACTTGGAGTGCAAGCCAAGAAGCAGCCGAGGCGGCCATGAGGGGGGAGCCCACCCCTACAGGGCACGCCCCCCTGTCTCGTGGGCCCCTCGGGCGGCCACCGACCTACTTCTTTCTCCTATATATACCCACGTACCCCGAAAACATCCAGGGAGGCAACGAAAAACAATTTCCACTGTCGTAACCTTCTGTATCCGCGAGATCCCGTCTTGGAGCCTTCGTCGGCGCTTCGCCGGAGGGGGAATCGGCCACGGAGGGCTTCTACATCAACACCATAGCCCCTCCGATGAGTTGTGAGTAGTTTACCACAGACCTTCGGGTCCATAGTTATTAGCTAGATGGCTTCTTCTCTCTTTTTGGATCTCAATATCATGTTCTCCCCCTCTCTTGTGGAGATCTATTTGATGTAACTCTTTTTGCGGTGTGTTTGTCGGATCTGATGAATTGTGGGTTTATGATCAAGTTTATCTATGAGAAATATTTGAATCTCCTCTAAATTCTTGTATGTATGATTGAGTTATCTTTACAAGTCTCTTCGAATTATCAGTTTGGTTTGGCCTACTAGATTGATCTTTCTTGTCATGGGAGAAGTGCTTAGCTTTGGGTTCAATCTTGTGGTGTCCTTACCCAGTAACAGCAGGCACTAGTAGAAAAACACCTAATAGTCCCGGTTCGTAAGGGCCTTTAGTCCTGGTTCATGAACCGGGACTAATGGTTCGTACTAATACCTCCACCCATTAGTCCCGGTTCAAACACGAACCGGGACCAATGTGCCTACACGTGGCCTGTGCGCCGAGCCCAGTCAGGGGGGCCTTTGGTCCCGGTTGGTGGCTGGGGTTTTTGTTTTTTTGAAGGGGGGGGGGGGTTGGGGGTTTTGGGGGGTTAATTTAGGTGTTTCATATATTGTGTTAGCTAGCTAATTAATAGAGAGAAGTGTCCTCTCTTATGTCCGTGCTTGGTCGACGCTACGTACTATATACATAAGTGATCGAGAGAACCATTGAGTACAGAAGTTCGTCATGCATACCGAGAGAAGTGATCGATCGACCTCTCCTTCTCGAAGAGATTGGTCGAACAACAAGTTTTCGTATCATGTATCCGACGCTACTGGCTACATACATGTACAATATGTAAGATCTCTTAATTACAATCCCCTAGCAATTGAAATCAACTTCCACGTGGTATTCTCCGGCTTTATTGATGACGTGGTCAAGAAAGAATCCCGCCAATTCCTCTTGAATTGCTTTCATGCGATCTAGTTCTAGGAGTTCATTCCGCATCTGCCACGTCTAATTTGAAGAAGGGGGTTAATTAATACATATATATGAATGAAACTCAACAGAAATGATGGTGTAATAAAATGAAATTGTGAATATTATTGCTTACGCACTTCATATTGTCTTTGAGAGTAGCCCCGCTTGTTTTTCAAAGTCGCGTTGTGGATGAACTCGCACACGTAGTATCCACAGAAATCATTCCCTTGTTCCTGCCACAAGCACTTTACGAGAAATAGAGGTCAATCAAACTGATAATGAAGCATTATAAATGGCATTGATGAAAGTATAGCTATAGAATCAACGGGAGATGCGCGCAACTAGCTAGCCAGTAGTACTTACTTTCGGGTATGTATATCGCAGCTCCTTCGGCAGTCCCGGAGCTTCTGCGGTGAACTGTTTCCGAACCCTACAAGACAAAGAAAATAATTATTATTACTTGAGATATCAGGAAATGAACAAAAAGTTGCTGATATGGTGCGATAATGATCGATTGAACTTACTTGTTGAGCAATTCAGTCATGTCCGTATAGGTTTTGGGATCTTTCCGTCTCGAGTCTAAGACGGTTACTAGTCCCCGCTCAAGCTTAATCTTCAGAAGAACATAGTGGTACTTGCGCACGCATGCATAACTCATCAATTACATTACTATAACCTCGCTCGAGTAATAAGGGAAACCGAATATGCACACGACAGTAACACTCACTTGCCGTTGTAAGGAAAGAGTATGGTATCTTTGTTTTGATTTTTGATCAACGATCGTAGCAAGTTGTCCTCGGCCTCTTCGACGTCCTTTTCAACCAGAAATTCATCTATGATATTTGTGTTAATGAACCCAATATCATAAATTTCTTGTTTTTTGCACTCGACGATCTTCAATCTGCATAATATATTGAGGATAATTAATTATAAATACATAAAATGAAAGAGCTGAGCTATATATAGAGACTTAATGACAGAAATAGTACTTACAGACAGTAGCAAAAGACCATTAGTTTATCGAGGGCCTTTTGATTGAAGAACGCGAAGAACTCATCAAATGGAACAGTCAACAGATCACTTGCAACGAGGTCATGCTCCTCTTTAATATTCAGATACAAAGCATTCGTCCCCCCAGACTCTCTGCAGGTTTCCATGTACCAATTCTGGAATCTTCGCATCATTCTTGTCAGAGATTTTTCATCTTTGACGAGAGGCTTCCCGTACTCGTATCTGTGTTCGTCCACCTCCAAGAAATCAGGAAGTTGATCGTCAGGCAGGTAATCTGCAAGATTGCCATAACCGGCCACCGTCCCCGAAGCATTAGACACATTGAGCGGGGGGCACGATTGCTGTGCTTGTTCGTCGAGTTGGGCAATTTTTTCCCCTTTGCTCGTTCTTTTAACCTTTTATCACTGACAGTAGTTCCCGACCGCTGGGCTTGGAGATATGTCTGTTCAGTAATGCGCTGATAGTTGGTTCTCGGTGGAGACTTTGGTGGTTTCCTCAGGGCATCGATAGTGCGCTTTGCTTTCATTAGATCTACCTTCTCCTCCGGAGGTGGATGTCTCTTTGCTTTCACCCCTTCAAAGAACTCCTTCATGTGGGTCCGCACAATCATATCGTTTTCCTCCTCGGTCCTCTTGTACGGTAACTTCTCTAGAGGCTTGAGAGGTGGACCGTATCTGTATTGCCTCCCGCCTCTGGTTGTGCTGCTAGACGCTGGAGCAGACGGAGCGGCTGCGGCATCTGTCTTCTTTCGTGCTTGCTTACGAGGCGGAGGAGAAGGAGTACGACGCGCCGGAGCAGCCGGGGCGGCGGCGGGTCTCTTCCGCCCTTGCTGGCGAGGCGGAGAAGGAGGAGGCTGCTGGCTGCTCGGGAGCGCCATCGCAGGCGGAGAAGGAGGCTGAGTGCCGCCACGCGCCGGAGAAGGAGGTAGAGTGCCGCCACGCATGCCCTGATCGTCACTCGCCGGAGGAGGAGGCGGTGGAGGAGGCGGAGTGCCCTGACTCACCGGAGGAGGAGGAGGAGGCGGAGTGCCCTGACTCACCGGAGGAGGAGGAGGAGGCGGAGGCGTCCAGTTCGGAAGGTTGATGAGCTCCTTCCGCCATAGGCATGGAGTCTACAAAGCAGAACCCAGCCTAGTCTCCCCTTCACCGGTAGGGTGGTCAAGCAGGAGGTCCTCAAATCCCTCCGTTATTTCATCCACCATCACCTTAGCATATCCTTCTGGAATCGGCCGGCAGTGATAAGTTGCTCCGGATCCAGTAGGATAAACAGAGCCAACAGCCGCCTTGACCTTCAAATTCATCCATCGCGCCATAATGTGGCAATGTTGAGACTCCGTGATAGCATCCACGGGATAGCTGGCAGGAGCCGTCAAGACATGCTCCGGCTGAAGCAGCTCGGTGGAAGCCACGCTGCTTCTCCGCTGAGATGGCGGGGTAGCTTCGGGGGAAGTTTCGGTAGGTCGTTTGCTGCGATCTGCTGCTTCTCGTTCCTCTAGCCCCATTACCCTTTCGTGCAGCGCCTGCAGTTGGCCCTGCTCCAGTTTCTTCCTCCTCTCGTAGGTTTTGTAACCCCCTGCATCCGGAAAACCAACCTTCCACGGAATGGAGCCTGGCGTGCCTCATGTCCGTCCATGGTGCTCAGGATTCCCGAGGGCCATTATGAGCTCGTCCTTCTCCCTGTCTGGTACGAACGTCCCTTTCTGCGCTCCATTGATAGTGTCGAAGGTTCTTGACTGGTATTTCCAGTTGCTCGTCCGTCCAACGGCACATCCCTGATACAGGGTCCAAGGTTCCGCCAGCCCCGAAGAACCAAGTCCGGGAACGGTCTGGCCATCTCATTGTCTCTGGTTCGATCCCTTTTTCAAGCAGATCATTCTCCTCCTTGGACCACTTAGGCCGGGCTTTGAGGTAGCCACCTGACCCCGTGCGATGGTGAAGCTTCTTCTTCGCAGCATTTTGCTTGTTCGTCACCGACATCTTCTTACTCTTTTTCCGATGTCTTGTGGGCCACAAATGCGGGCCAGTGATCTTTGATCTTCTCATATTTGTCGATGAATTCTGGTGTCTTTTTTTCTGACAAAATGGTTCAACTCTTTCCTCCACCTCCTGAATAGGGTTGCCATCTTCTTAAGAGCACAAGACTTGATTAATTGCTCTTTAACTGGCTTCTCCGGATCCTCCTCTGGTGGTAGGGTGAAATTTGCCTTCAGTTGAGTCCAAAGATCTTCTTTCTGCATATCATTGACATAAGACACCTCAGGGTCGTCCTTAGGCTTATACCATTGCTGGATGCTGATCGGGATCTTGTCCCTAACAAGAACCCCGCACTGAGCAGAAAATGCGTTCTTTGTCCGGATGGGTTCAATCGGTTCGCTGTCGGGCGCGATTTCTATGATCTCAAACCTTTCATCTGAGCTCAACTTTTTCTTTGGGCCTCGTCTCCTTACCGAAGTTGTGCTCGATCCGGAGGGCTAGAAATTAAAAGGAAGAAAGACGAGAGTAATTAATATGTGTACATATACCAAAACAATGAATGCATCAATTAACTAGTCAGCACGGGCTTAACTAATATATATATACCTGGTCGGACTCGGTTCGGTCACCGGAGCAGTCAGCACGGTCTCCTTCTTGTACCTCCATTGGGTCATCACCGGAGCCATCATGACCATAGCCCTCTTCTTGTACCGGCATTAATGGGCCGGAGCCATCATGAACATGGCCCTCTTCTTCACCCAGTCCTTCCTGACCAACGACGTCGTTGAAAAATGACGCAATGACATCAGTTCCTTCTGCGATTATCTCCCCCAACATCGCTTGTGTTGCTTCGTCTTGGTAGTGCTCCATAGTTTCTGCAAATATTTACAACATGTCAATTATTATTCAAACATGGTACAGATGGATATATATTAGTGGCAAACGTAGAACTAGCTAGCTAATCACAATAAGGAATCATGTTAGTGGCCTCGACGCTGCTTCTCTAGGGTTTGGGATCGCCTCGACACAATGCTTCAAGGGTTTGGGGTGGCCTCGACGACAACGCTTTTTTAACTTGGTAAATTTGGGTGGCCTCGAGAGTTTTGGTCGAACGAGAGGGCCGAGGGGGTGCTGCCGTTGTATAGGGTTATCACGGTCGAGAGGGGGTATATATATTGACCGCCCCTCATGTCGAAGTTATCTCGAGGGGGCGGCGAGGGCGAAGGCGAGCAGCCTGACAGCGACAGACCCGATAAAACATAAGAAAACGAAGAAGAAATAATAAGAGGAGAAGAAGAAAGGAATAAAGGAGAAGATCGAAGAAAAAAAAGAAGAAAAAAAAAGAGGAGAAGAAGAAAGGAATAGAGGAGAAGAAGAAAAAATAGAAAATTCTATTTTTTCTTCTTCTCCTCTATTCCTTTCTTCTTCTCCTCTTCCTTTTCTTCTTTTTTGTTCTCCTTATTTATTTCTCCTCTATTCCTTTCTTTCTTCTTCTCCTCTTCTTTTTCTTCTTCTCCCTCGAGAAAGGAAAATAATTAAGGAAAAGGAAGAAAAGAGGAAGAATGAAGAAGGAAGAAGAAGAAGAAAGGAATAGAGGACAAGAAGAAAAAATAGAATTTTTTTTCTCTATTTTTTGTTCTTCTCCTCTATTTCTTTCTTCTTCTCCTCTTCCTTTTCTTCTTTTTTCTTCTTCTTATTTATTTCTCCTCTTCTTTTCCTCTCCTCTTCTTCTCCTTTTCTTCCTCTTCTTATCTTCCTTTTTCCTCTCATTCTTTTTCTTCTTCTTCTTCCTTCTTCCTTCTTCCTCTTTTCTTCCTTTTCCTTATTTTACTTTTTCCTCTACACTAACCTAATTAAAATGCACTAACCTAAAATCGATATCTCCTAACAACCTAAATAAAAAATTAATACATATATGAAAAAACATATATAAACAAAAGAATGCTATGAACATTATATTCATACATACATAGCCACATCCATTCATCATATAGCTACCACATACATATATACATTAATTATATATATGAAAAAAATGCAATGAACAAAAAAAAATACACATGTATGTATGAAAAAAAGCACTGAACACAGAGCCTCAACGGTGAGGGCGATGACGGCGGCTCACAACGGGGGCGGCGGCGAGGGCGTCGGCGACGACCACGGCGGGCCGGGGCAGGGGCGTGGCCGGCGAGGGCGACGGCGGCGGCGGCGAGGCCGTCGGCGACGACCACGGTGGGCCGGGGTAGGGGCGTGGCCGGCGACGACGGCGATGGTGACGGCGACGACGGGCGCGGGCGGGCGGCGTCGGCGGGGGCGGCTGTCACGACCGGCTTTTCAATAAAATGATTATTGATAAAACCGATCTTTTAAACCCAGTATAGGAAAAGTCATCCTTTCTGGTAGACAAAGCTTGACAAACAGACAACCAGTAGCATCAAATATATTACAGGATTGAGCGGAGGCTGCTCAACAGTTTATTACAAACTCGCCAATATCTTACATAAGGGCGGTTAAGTCACAGGGGTGGATTGGCATGCTACTAGCTCGAGGAAAAACGGTGGTGGATAACTTGACTTCTACTGGCAGTACATCGAGCGTCGAGATGAGGCTCGATGAATTTATTCGGGGTTACGGAAGCGGATAATACAATGACCAAAACAGGATCACACGGGACTGACTGGGACTCCTCTAGGCGTCGGACTCGCTATCAAACTCTTCATCCATGAGATCGCCTTCATCAACATCTAGCCAAATCAACAAGCCAGGTGAGTACTTAAGAGTACTCGCAAGACAGTTCGGACAAAAGATATAATCAATGAATGCATGAATGCGTCATGAACAAGAATGATGCTCATAAAACGATGATAATAATGCAGGACTTGGAGATTAAAATAAATAACTGAAAACCGATCGGGTGTCTGGAGCGACGCCTCGAATGGTAAATAAATAAATGCATGCCACATTCGAGCGTCTAAGCGACACCACATAATGGGCTTAAAAGTAATGCCACAGTCGGACGTCTGGGCGACATCACATAAAGGGCTTTAAAAGAAATGCCACAGTCGGACGTCTGGGCGACGTCACATAAAGGGCTTTAAAAGAAATGCCACAGTCGGACGTCTGGGCGACATCACATAAAGGGCTTTAAAAGAAATGCCACAGTCGGACGTCTGGGCGACATCACATAAAGGGCTTTAAAAGAAATGCCACAATCGGACGTCTGAGCGACATCACAGACAGGGCTTTAAAAGAAATGCCACAGTCGGATGTCTGAGCGACATCACAGACAGGGCTTAAAAGAAATGCCACAGTCGGACGTCTGAGCAACATCACAGACAGGGCTTTAAAAGAAATGCCACCGTCGGACGTCTGAGCGACATCACAGACAGGGCTTAAAAGAAATGCCACAGTCGGACGTCTGAGCGACATCACAGACAGGGCTTATAACAAGATAAATAACAGGTATGCCACCATCGGACGTCTGAGCGACATCGCAGACAGGGCCTATAACAAAAATAAATAACAGGTATGCCACCGTCGGACGTCTGAGCGACATCGCAGACAGGGCTTATAATAAATGTAAATAACAAGATTAGTCCATCCACAAGAATAATCTTTTAACCGGATTTATCACACATAAATCCCACCGGGTTTTTGTCACTGAGGTTGATACCTGACAAGATAAGATGAATATAGTACTTGAACAAAGCACAAGATAATTGAAGGATTTGAGACTCTACAGAGTTTGGATGAACTGACCACAGCCAACGGATTTCCGTAGTCACGAAGGACTAGTTCCATTTACGGTATTTTAGTAGAAACACATTTAACTAGTACACACCCATTTCACCTCACGATGCCAGGAATCACCCCGGTCAACGTCCAAGAAAAACTTTGAGATGGGGAGGCCACAACCTCGAATAGCATGGGATCAAATTTCTATACGCGTGCTCTAAGGGGTGCCCCCCTCTCGGTCCCAACCGGAAACACCCATGCCCCCTGACCGGATGACGGGCTTTAATCCAGGGCCATGGAACCCTCATCCCGGCCTCTCCACTTGGTGTGTACCAGGAAAACGGTTGCAACTTACTATGCCATATCCCTTGCGGAAAACAAGTGGCAGCACAGGAAGGAAGTGAAGGGAATATGATTTGATCATGTTGACACTGCTGTCAAAGGACTGGCCTAAGCCTGGCATGTCACAACACTGCCATCTTACCCATCCTCACGCCAACACATGGCTATGCAAATATGTATCCAACAACATAATGCTTACCGAAACTTACTTTCCGATTATGTATATGAAATATAACATTTAATAGTTGTTCATAAACATGCCATGATCATACTAAAATGCAAACACGCAACAACACTCATCATATCAAGAGTTCAAACATGCTTGCCTGGTTCGGAGTAGTCGGAGCCTAACTATGCGAGGTTTGTAGCTCCGTCACCTCCTCCGGTATCTCTGTGTTCAGGGTGCCATTCCGCGTCTGTGGGAGGTGGTGGTGGTCGCCGGCGAGTACCACGTCGGCGGCGACGCTTGCTCCGGTGGATGGCGGTTCGGGTGGTCATGGATCTCGCCGGAGAGATCTGCGAGGCCAAAATTGAGCTGGGGTTTATCTTACTAGAGGTGGTACGAGGCTACAGCTGAAACTAGGGCGGCGGAGGGGTTCTCACCGGAGAGAATGAAACCGGAGCCCGAGGCAGACGGAGGTGGCCGGAGTCGAGGAGGAAAGGCCCCTCGAGGCTCGTTCAGTGGCCGGGCGGGGTCTGGTGTGGTGGTGGAGTTGTGCGGAGGCGAGCGCAAGCTCGGGGTGCTATATATAGCCGCCCCGAGGCGGTTGCCGAGAACGGGGTTCTCCAGCGAGGTGATTACGGTGGCGCAGTGGTTGCACGGGGGGGTTCAGAGGTTGAGCGTCGTCGTGGATGTCTCCTGGTTCCGTTTAGATGCTAACCGCGCTGGAATTTGGTCGCTTAAGGGGAGTTCGACGGAACGGGGCGGCGCGGGCCCGTCGGCAGCAGAGAGCGTGCTCTGCGCGTGCCGCGCCATGGCGACGGTGCTGCATGCGTGCACTGGCAAGCAGGTGGCCACACGGAGCCACCAGGACACTTGGGCGGCGCCGAACGGCGTTATGCTGCCGTTCTGCTTCCTGTCGGCCGCTACGGCACTACGGCCGCCGCAAGACACGCCGGCGCAGGCGGGCCAGGGCGCCACCGACGCCAGGAAGGCGCCAAGCATGCGTGTGAGGCTCCGGACAAGCAAGCCTGGCCGTGAGCTACGTGCCAAGTGCACTGTGAGCTCGTGAATGAAGTTACTGACGAAGATCGACACTGAACTTCTGAATTTTCTGAAAGTGAACAGTACTAGTGCATGCAAGGTGTTCGACAGAATGATTCTAGTGTGTAGAGATCTTCCCTTGAGCTGGTTTTTGGTGGAGGGGCTTCTCATTGCACCTAGAGGCTGCCTGAATATTTGTAGAATTTTTGGAGAGGTGTAGATATGGTTTTCACCAAATTTGGCAAATCTGGTCCAAACTTGCAGTGAGTGAATTTTGAAATATTTGAACAGGAGAAGAGTGGATCAAGATGGTTCTGTGTTGTGGGTACAAAGGACTATCCAGGGGTGTTGAGTTGAGGTCAAAAGTCAAAAGCATTGGGGTACTTGCTTTGCAATCCACCTAGGCTCAAAAGAAAAGACAGAATTATTTTGGGAGGAGAAATAGTTGGACTAAAGTCCAAAAATGGATTTTATTAGTTTGGACAGAATGTTTGGGTTGAACTAAAGTGGGAGGAGAGGTTTTGGGAAAATTTCACCATAGGTGGCATGGTAAAATTTTGAAGGGATCAAAACCAAATAAAAGCCCAAAACTAAAAGGGTTTTCATTTTAAAAGAAACCAAATCCAAGAAAAGGATTTTTTTTGAGAGGGCAAACTTTAGAAGATGGTTTTTAGGAAGGGTTTAAATGACCTCCTTTCAAACCAAGCAAGGCTCTTTTGAAAAACAAAACACCAAAAATTTGGGAGTGTCACAGTACCTACCCCCTTAGGAAAAATCTCGTCCCCGAGATTTCAGCTGATCCTTAAACATGTGTGGGTGCTCTGTCCGAAGAAAATCCTCGCTCTCCCAAGTTGCTTCATTCTCGGTGTGATTACTCCATTGAACTCTGAAAAATTTAATGGTTTTCCGTCGGGTCCTCCTCTCAGACTCTTCTAATATTTTTATTGGGTGTTCCCGGTAAGTGAGGTCCGGTTGCACATCAATATACTCATGTGGAACTTGCTTCTCTGGGTTGCTCACGTATTTTCTCAACTGCGAGATGTGAAATACATCGTGGATACCGGATAAGTCTCCGGATAGGTCCAGCTGGTAGGCTACCTTGCCTCGTCGGGCCACTATATGAAATGGTCCGATGAATCTTGGTGCTAGTTTCCCTTTAATCTTGAATCGTTGTAGACCCTTCATAGGAGAAACTCTCAGGTATACCAATTTTCCGGGTTTGAAACTGATTTCCCGATGCTTTCGGTCGTAATAACTCTTTTGCCGACTTTGAGCTGTTTTGAGTCGTTCCCTAATTGTCTTAACTTTCTCCTCGGCCTCCTTGAGCATATATGGGCCAAAGATATAGCTGTCTCCGGTCTCTAACCAATTTAGCGGGGTACGACATCTTCTCCCATATAGAGCTTCAAAGGGTGCCATTTTCAAGCTGGCTTGATAGCTGTTGTTGTATGCGAACTCTGCATGTGGCAAACTTTCTTCCCAACTGTTCCCGTAGGTGAGGACACAGGCTCTTAGCATGTCTTCTAGGATTTGGTTTACGCGTTCCGTCTGCCCATCAGTCTGGGGATGGTATGCGGTACTGAAGGCTAGTTGGGTTCCCAGTGCCTGTTGTAGGTGATCCCAGAATGTAGAGACGAACTGTGTGCCTCTATCGGAGATGATAGTCTTAGGGACTCCATGCAAGCAGACGATACGGGCAAGATAAAGCCTGGCTAGTCTCTGAGTGGTGTAAGTTGTTTTTACCGGAATAAAATGTGCCACCTTGGTTAATCTGTCGGTTATGACCCAAATGGCATCGTTTCCGTGTCGGGACCGTGGCAGTCCAACGATGAAGTCCATCCCAATCTCGTCCCATTTCCACTCGGGTATCTTATTTGGCTGCAACAGTCCGGCTGGTTTCTGGTGCTCGGCCTTGATACGTTGACAAGAGTCACAGCAGGCGATGAACGTGGCTATATCTCTCTTCATACCGTGCCACCAGAAATTTTCCTGAAGGTCTTTGTACATTTTTGTCCCTCCAGGATGAATTGAATATGGAGCTGTGTGACTTTCAGTCAATATCTGTTGTTTGAGGTCCTTGACATTTGGTACGCATAGCCTTTCTCCATACCACAATATTCCTTGCTCATCCACGTTGAATTCTGAGGCTCTTCCGAAACTCACTTTTCTTTTTATGCCCTCAATGCTGGGGTGTCCGTGCTGGGCTTCCTTGATACTTTTCATCAGGGTAGGCTGTATTTCGATATTTGATACACTGCCTTCGGTGACCATTATTAGATTGAGTCGGGCAAATTCCTGTTGAAATTCTGGCCTCAATTTTGGTATACTGTCGTCGTCCGTGCTGGGATTGCGACTAAGTGCATCTGCCACAACATTTGCTTTTCCGGGATGATAGTGGATTCCAACATCATAATCCTTCACCAACTCTAACCAGCGTCGTTGCCGTAGATTTAACTCTGGCTGTGTGAAAATATACTTAAGACTCTTATGGTCTGTGTATATCTCACAACGATTCCCAAGCAGAAAGTGTCTCCATTCCTTGAGTGCACGGATGACAGCTGCTAATTCCAGGTCATGGGTTGGATAATTTTCCTCATGCTTGCGTAGTTGTCTAGAGACATACGCAACTACCTTGCCTTCTTGCATCAATACGCATCCGAGGCCTTTCCGGAATGCGTCAAAATATACCTTAAAATTTTGTGTATATCTGGCACAATTAGCACTGCTGCCGTTGTTAATTTGCTTTTTAGCTCTTGGAAGCTTTTCTCACATGCTTCTGTCCATTCAAACTTCTTGCCTTTCTTGAGCAATTGTGTCATGGGCTTTGCTATAGTGGAGAATCCTTCAATAAATCTCCGATAATATCCTGCCATTCCCAAGAAACTCCGTACGTCCGTTACGTTAGTTGGTGGTTTCCAGCCAAGTACGGCCTTGACCTTTTCCGGGTCTACTGCAATACCTTCTTGGGTTAGCACGTGGCCCAGAAAACCCACCTGTTTTAGCCAAAATCCACATTTGCTGAATTTGGCGTACAGTTGATGTTTCCTGAGTTCTCCGAGTACAATCCTGAGATGTTCGGCGTGCTCTTCTGGTGTTTTGGAATGTATCAGAATATCATCGATGAATACCACAACAAACTTGTCCATATACTTCATAAATACTTTGTTCATGAGGTGAACAAAATATGCGGGGGCGTTGGTTAGCCCGAATGGCATCACTGTGAACTCATACAGCCCATATCTGGAGGTGAAGGCGCTCTTGGGAATATCTTCTGTTCGTACTTTTAATTGGTGGTACCCTGATCTCAAGTCAATTTTTGAGAAGACTTTGGCCTGTGCGAGCTGATCGAATAAATCATTTATTCGGGGCATTGGGTATTTGTTCTTGATTGTGACCATGTTGAGAGCTCGATAATCAATACACAACCTCATTGTTCCATCCTTCTTCTTGGCAAATAAAATTTGTGAACCCCAAGGTGAGGAGCTGGCTCGTATGTATCCTTTCTCCAATAATTCTTTTATTTGCTTCTTCAACTCTACCAATTCGGATGGTGCCATTCTGTAAGGTTTCTTATAAATAGGAGTGGTTCCGGGTGCTAGCTCAATGCTGAATTCTATCTCTCGGTCTGGCGGCATGCCCGGTAGTTCTTCTGGAAATACGTCTGGAAATTCACATATTACGGGAACCTTGTTCAGCTCAGACACGTCCACCTTGTTTAATCTAGGTTGTCGAGGTATTTGTCTCTCTCTGGCTGAAACTTTTATTTTCTTCCCATGATGGTGTGTGAGAATCACGGTACAGTTGAAGCGGTCAATAAAACCTTTGTTGGTGGTTAACCAATCCATTCCCAGGATGACATCCAGTCCCTTGCTTTCCAGTACAATAAGGTTGGCGTAAAACTTCAATCCTTCAAATTCAATAATCACACCTTGACAGTAACTCTGGGTCACTTGCTTAATTCCAGGGGACTTGATGATCATTGATTTTTCCAAGGGAAGCATCGAAAAATTATTTTGCAAAGCAAAACTTTTCGAAACGAATGAGTGAGAAGCACCATAATCAAACAAAACCATGGCAGGAATTGTGTTGACGGGGTACGTACCGAGTACGATTTCTGGGGCGTTCTGTGCTTCCTCTCGGGTCACGTGGTTCAGGTGACCTTTCTGGTGGTTGTTGTTGGGGTTGAAATTGCTTCGCTTTGGTGCTGAATTATTGCCACCATTATTGAGCTTCGGGGTTGAGTTCCTTGGCTTGGGACACTGCTTGGCATAGTGCCCTTCTTCTCCACAAGCATAACAGGTAATGCCTGGGCGATAGGTGAATTCTTTGTCTCTTGCATGGAAATTCTTGTTCGGACGTGAATTATTCGTCGGGGTTTTGTGTGAATCCCCCTTCTGAAATTCCTTCTTGCTTCTGTGATTGCGAGAAAAAGTAGTCTGGTCCCTTTTCCGTTTACGGAAATCTTCCAGGCTACGTCGCTCATTTTCTAGGGTAATGGCCATATCTACCAGTGTTTTAAAATCTGGAAAGGTATGCACAACTAGCTGGCACTTAAGGGCGGGTGCCAGGCCTTCCAAGAATTTTTCCATCTTCTTGCTCTCGGTCATGCGTTCTTCATTGGCGTAGCGAGATAGCAGTGTGAATTGGCTGTTGTATTCTGACACTGTCATGGCTCTTTGCTTGAGTTCATCAAATTATTTCTTCTTGATTTTCATGACGCTTTTCGGAATATGTGCCCCACGAAAACCTTCTTTGAAATTTTCCCAGGTGATTTCATTTTCGTTGGGGTGCATGTGCAGGAAGTTTTCCCACCACGATGCAGCTGCACCTGTGAGATAATGTGGTGCATATAGTACTTTTTCACGGTCCGAACACTGTGCGATAATTAATTTTCTCTCCATGTCTCGAAGCCAGTCCTCGGCCTCAAGAGGCTTGTCAGTATGAGAAAATGTTGGAGGACGCGTCTTTTGTAACTCAGATAATTTGGATTGCGGTTGATACTGACCACGGTTACTTCCCATATTCATGAATTGGTTCATCATTTCCTGGTGTTGTTGTTGACTCTGTTCGTACAAACGACAAACTTGTGTGAAAGCTGTTTCACTGCCCTGTTGACTTGTCTGTCCCTGAGTGAAATTTTGGTTCTGCGGCGTGCCATAATTCTCTTCTGGCTGAGTTGGCATGGAGCGCGTCCAAGGACGAGACATTTTTCACTCTGGGGATATATTGTGAGAACTCGTAAGATAAGCAAGAGAGACGCAAAAGTCAACAAAATCACACACAAAGAACATTTTTAAACTCCAGGATATTTTTGGAAACACACGATTTCGCGCGGAGAAGGACTAGCGCATATCTTACACGCGGGCATAATTATACATTACATCACTTATGATATGCGTACATAATCCTGATATGTTATTTAAACTAGTGCACTCCTCCAGATCCTACATGATGCGCAAACAGGCTACTACGCACAACCTATGTACATAAAACACATTACACAAGCCGATACATCGCATGGCGTCTACGCGTACTCAGTCGGAGATGGTGAGGATCTCCCTTGGCCTGGCGAGGGTGAGACACAGAGACACTGGGGAATCAACCTCCTCCTCGCTAATAGGTTCCAGACGAGAAACGTTGTGCTGAGCTGATGGAGTAGGTGCCGTAGGTGGAATAACACGAATACGAGTGGGTGGAATAGGTGGGGTAGCATGTATGGGAGTGGGTGCAACAAGTGGTGCAGAGCGGACGGGAGTGGGTGCAACAAGTGGTGCAGAGCGGACGGGAGTGGGTGCAATAGCCTGGTTAAATTCCTCTGTGGTAGGCAGACGACGAGCAGTGGCGAGTATGGAAGGTGAGTGAGAGGCTGCGGATGACACGAAAGTCAATGGTGGAGCGGTGTGCAGGAGTTCCCTCCTGTTAGCAGCACAGCCATGAACTGAGTCCATGCGTGCAGCTACGAGGTCATCCACCATGCAGTCGAATGCTGCCTCCAGGGCTCGGAGGTACTCGACAAGCATCTCAAAGGCTTCGTCTCGCTCTCCTCTGGGGCAAGAGAAAGAGTAGTGGCAGGTGTAAGGCACATGGCATGGAAGGTAGCAGTAGCGACGGGTCTTCATTGCAGGAAGAACATCCCGAAGACGGGCTATCGCCTCGCGGGCAGCCATCTGCATAGCATGCCTTTCTGTAGGCATGGCTCTCCCCACGAACCGGAGACGGCGTACTTCAGCATGGCCTCCCCTGAATTGCACCGCGGCCTGGTGCATAGTCAGACTGTCGTTGATCTTGTGTGGATAAAGCGTGAAGACCGGGCGCACGAATGGCCCCATCGCGACCTGAACGATGAAGGAGAGGAGTTTGACGAACCCCTCAGGCACGTTGGCGAACATTTGAGACTCACAGTCGTTGCCGGCCATCTACAAAAGTAGGCAAAAATTCTGAGTGATCAGATCATAAATTTTATGCTGACTGTCAGAAAAATGACTACATTTGTAAAAATATGAATAACTCTATCATGCTAATAACCAATTAGCGATCGCACCTAGTGGCTTCCTACAGTCAGCCTGGCTCTGGTTACCAAATCTGTCACGACTGGCTTTTCAATAAAATGATTATTGATAAAACCGATCTTTTAAACTCAGTATAGGATAAGTCATCCTTTCTGGTTGACAAAGCTTGATAAACAGAGAACCAGTAGCATCAAATATATTACAGGATTGAGCGGAGGCTGCTCAACAGTTTATTACAAACTCGCCAATATCTTACATAAGGGCGGTTAAGTCACAGAGGTGGATTGGCATGCTACTAGCTCGAGGAAAAACGGTGGTGGATAACTTGACTTCTACTGGCAGTACATCGAGCGTCGAGATGAGGCTCGATGAATTTATTCGGGGTTGTGGAAGCGGATAATACAATGACCAAAACAGGATCGCACGGGACTGACTGGGACTCCTCTAGGCGTCGGACTCGCTATCAAACTCTTCATCCATGAGATCGCCTTCATCAACATCTGGCCAAATCAACAAGCCAGGTGAGTACTTGAGAGTACTCGCAAGACAGTTCGGACAAAAGATATAATCAATGAATGCGTGAATGCGTCATGAACAAGAATGATGCTCATAAAACGATGATAATAATGCAGGACTTGGAGATTAAAATAAATAACTGAAAACCGATCGGGTGTCTGGAGCGACGCCTCGAAAGGTAAATAAATAAATGCATGCCGCATTCGGGCGTCTAAGCGACACCACATAATGGGCTTAAAAGAAATGCCACAGTCGGACGTCTGGGCGACATCACATGAAGGGCTTTAAAAGAAATGCCACAGTCGGACGTCTGGGCGACGTCACATAAAGGGCTTTAAAAGAAATGCCACAGTCGGACATCTGGGCGACATCACATAAAGGGCTTTAAAAGAAATGCCACAGTCGGATGTCTGGGCGACATCACATAAAGGGCTTTAAAAGAAATGCCACAATCGGACGTCTGAGCGACATCACAGACAGGGCTTTAAAAGAAATGCCACAGTTGGACGTCTGAGCGACATCACAGACAGGGCTTAAAAGAAATGCCACAGTTGGACGTCTGAGCGACATCACAGACAGGGCTTAAAAGAAATGCCACAGTCGGACGTCTGAGCGACATCACAGACAAGGCTTTAAAAGAAATGCCACCATCGGACGTCTGAGCGACATCACAGACAGGGCTTAAAACAAATGCCATAGTTGGACGTCTGAGCGACATCACAGACAGGGCTTATAACAAGATAAATAACAGGTATGCCACCGTCGAACGTCTGAGCGACATCGCAGACAGGGCCTATAACAAAAATAAATAACAGGTATGCCACCGTCGGACGTCTGAGCGACATCGCAGACAGGGCTTATAATAAATGTAAATAACAAGATTAGTCCATCCACAAGAATAATCTTTTAACCGGATTTATCACACATAAATCCCACCGGGTTTTTGTCACTGAGGTTGATACCTGACAAGATAAGATGAATATAGTACTTGAACAAAGCACAAGATAATTGAAGGATTTGAGACTCTGCAGAGTTTGGATGAACTGACGCCAACGGATTTCCATAGTCACGAAGGACTAGTTCCGTTTATGGTATTTCAGTACAAACACATTTAACTAGTACACACCCATTTCACCTCACGATGATAGGAATCACCCCGGTCAACGTCCAAGAAAAACTTTGAGACGGGGAGGCCACAACCTCGAATAGCATGGGATCAAATTTCTATACACGCGCTCTAAGGGGTGCCCCCCTCTCGGTCCCAACCGGAAACACCCATGCCCCCTGACCGGATGACGGGCTTTAATCCAGGGCCATGGAACCCTCATCCCGGCCTCTCCACTTGGTGTGTACCAGGAAAACGGTTGCAACTTACTATGCCATATCCCTTGCGGAAAACAAGTGGCAGCACAGGAAGGAAGTGAAGGGAATATGATTTGATCATGTTGACACTGCTGTCAAAGGATTGGCCTAAGCCTGGCATGTCACAACACTGCCATCTTACCCATCCTCACGCCAACACATGGCTATGCAAATATGTATCCAACAACATAATGCTTACCGAAACTTACTTTCCGATTATGTATATGAAATATAACATTTAATAGTTGTTCATAAACATGCCATGATCATACTAAAATGCAAACACGCAACAACACTCATCATATCAAGAGTTCAAACATGCTTGCCTGGTTCGGAGTAGTCGAAGCCTAACTATGCGAGGTTTGTAGCTCCGTCACCTCCTCCGGTATCTCTGTGTTCAGGGTGCCATTCCGCGTCTGTGGGAGGTGGTGGTGGTCGCCGGCGAGTACCACGTCAGCGGCGACGCTTGCTCCGGCGGATGGCGGTTCGGGTGGTCATGGATCTCGCCGAAGAGATCTGCGAGGCCAAAATTGAGCTGGGGTTTATCTTACTAGAGGTGGTACGAGGCTACGGCCGAAACTAGGGCGGCGGAGGGGTTCTCACCGGAGAGAATGAAACCGGAGCCCGAGGCAGACGGAGGTGGCCGGAGTCGAGGAGGAAAGGCCCCTCGAGGCTCGTTCAGTGGCCGGGCGGGGTCTGGTGTGGTGGTGGAGTCGTGCGGAGGCGAGCGCAAGCTCGGGGTGCTATATATAGCCGCCCCGAGGCGGTTGCCGAGAACGGGGTTCTCCGGCGAGGTGATTACGGCAACGCAGTGGTTGCACGAGGGGGGGGGGTCAGAGGTTGAGCGTCGTCGTGGATGTCCCCTGGTTCCGTTTAGATGCTAACCGCGCTGGAATTTGGTCGCTTAGGGGGAGTTCGACGGAACGGGGCGGCGCGGGCCCGTCGGCAGCAAAGAGCGCGCTCTGCGCGTGCCGCGCCACGGTGATGGTGCTGCATGCGTGCGCTGGCAAGGAGGTGGCCACGCGGAGCCACCAGGACGCTTGGGCGGCGCCAAACGGTGTTATGCCGCCGTTCTGTTTCCTGTCGGCCGCTACGGCGCTACGGCCGCCGCAAGACGCGCCGGCGCAGGCGGGCCAGGGCGCCACCGACGCCAGGAAGGCGCCAAGCGCGCGTGTGAGGCTCCGGACAAGCAAGCCTGTCCGTGAGCTACGTGCCAAGCGCACTGTGAGCTCGTGACTGAAGTTACTGACGAAGATCGACACTGAACTTCTGAATTTTCTGAGAGTGAACAGTACTAGTGCATGCAAGGTGTTCGACAGAATGATTCTAGTGTGTAGAGAACTTCCCTTGAGCTGGTTTTTGGTGGAGGGGCTTCTCATTGCACATAGAGGCTGCCTGAATATTTGTAGAATTTTTGGAGAGGTGTAGATATTGTTTTCACCAAATTTGGCAAATCTGGTCCAAACTTGCAGTGAGTGAATTTTGAAATATTTGAACAGGAGAAGAGTGGATCAAGATGGTTCTGGGTTGTGGGTACAAAGGACTATCCAGGGGTGTTGAGTTGAGGTCAAAAGTCAAAAGCATTGGGGTACTTGCTTTGCAATCCACCTAGGCTCAAAAGAAAAGACAGAATTATTTTGGGAGGAGAAATAGTTGGAATAAAGTCCAAAAATGGATTTTACTAGTTTGGACAGAATGTTTGGGTTGAACTAAAGTGGGAGGAGAGGTTTTGGGAAAATTTCACCATAGGTGGCATGGTAAAATTTTGAAGGGATCAAAACCAAATAAAAGCCCAAAACTAAAAGGGTTTTCATTTTAAAAGAAACCAAATCCAAGAAAAGGATTTTTTTTTTTGAGAGGGCAAACTTTAGAAGATGGTTTTTAGGAAGGGTTGAAATGACCTCCTTTCAAACCAAGCAAGGCTCTTTTGAAAAACAAAACACCAAAAATTTTGGAGTGTCACAGCGGCGGGCGGCGTCGGGGCAGCGCCTGGCGGCGACGGGGCAGGGGCGACGACGGGGGTGCGCGGACGGCATCGGGGCGGCGCGCGGACGGCGTCTGGGCGGTGGGCGGCGTCGGGGCAGCGGACGACGTCGATCTGGGCAGCCTGGCGGCGTTGATGGCAACTGTCGATGTGTTCGTCAAATTTTCCTAAGTGCTGTATATATAGCAAGAGCATTGGTCCCGGTTCGTGAAACCAACCGGGACCAATGCCCCCTTTAGTCCCGGTTAGTGCCACCAACCGGGACCAAAGGCCTCTTTTCAGCAGCCCAAAGGGCGGGAAGCGGCGGCCTGTGGTCCCGGTTGGTGGCACCAACCGGGACTAATGCCTCCCCCTTTAGTCCCGATTGGTGCCACCAACCGGGACCAAAGGACCCTGTGTTGCCCGCGTCGGGGCCAAAGTTTAGTCCCACCTCGCTATTTGAGAGGGGCGCGCAGTGGTTTATAAGCCCTACTGCCGCATCCCTCTTGAGCTCCTCTCCACCGTAGGCTTGCGGGCCTATTTGCTACTGCTTTGCCTGATGGGCCTTCTGGGCCTACTACGGGCCTGAATCCTGGCCCATGGTAGGGTTTCTAGTCGTATTCAGGCCGTGGCGGCCCAGTAGGAGGCATTTTTTTGTTTTTTTTGTTTTCTTTCTTGCTTTATTTATTTTATTTTGTTTCTACTTACAACAAAATACTTATTGTTGCTATTTTTAATTATTTTCTAGTTTTTTTTGTTTTTTGTATATTTTTTTTGTTTTTTGCTTTATTTTTTAATTCTTTTTGCTTTTAGTTTTAGAAAAATTATAAACTTTCTGTTAGTGCCATTAGTTTTTAAATTTGAAAACACTTTTTTTGTTATTTTGTTTTCTTTCTTGCTTTATTTATTTTATTTTGTTTCTACTTACAACAAAATACTTATTATTGCTATTTTAATTGTTTTTTGTTTTGTTTTCTGCATTATTTATTTTCTTTTGTTTTTTACTTTATTTTTAAATTATTTTTGCTTTTAGTTTTAGAAAAATTATAAACTTTCTGTTAGTGCCATTAGTTTTCAAATTTGAAAACACTTTTTTTGTTTTTTGTTTTCTTTCTTTCTTTATTTTTTTTGTTTCTACTTACAACAAAATACTTATTGTTTCTATTTTTAATTATTACGAGGGCCGAACCATAAGACATTAAAGCATTTCAAATGAACAATGAAAAAGTTGAAAGTTGGCATGGTATCATAAGTTCACCTACATAGCATGTGCATGTACAAAACGGACAATGGTATCATACTCGTGTGTTACAAAGTTGGCATGGTATCATCATAATAGTTACGGGAGAAAGTCTTCACTTTTTCTTCGCTTGTGTCATTTGCTTATTGCATCGTAACCATGGATAATCTTCATCGCTTATCAGGATGCTGGGGTCAGCCTTGACTTTGAAGGGAGGAATTTCATGAAACTTTTCATAATCTTCAGACATGTCTGTCTTGCCCTCCACTCCCATGATGTCCCTTTTTCCTGAAAGAACTATGTGGCGCTTTGGCTCATCATATGATGTATTCGCTTCCTTATCTTTTCTTTTTCTCGGTCTGGTAGACATGTCCTTCACATAGATAACCTGTGCCACATCATTGGCTAGGACGAACGGTTCGTCAGTGTACCCAAGATTTTTCAGATCCACGGTTGTCATTCCGTACTATGGGTCTACCTGTACCCCGCCTCCTGACAGATTGACCCATTTGCACTTAAACAAAGGGACCTTAAAACCATGTCCATAGTCAAGTTCCCATATGTCCACTATGTAACCATAATATGTGTCCTTTCCCCTCTCGGTTGTTGCATCAAAGCGGTGGTTGGTGTTCTTTTGATCTTGGTTAATCGTGTAAAATATATTCCCATTTATCTCGTATCCTTTCCAAATCGTAACAGTCGAAGATGGTCCCCTGGACAACAAGTACAACTCATCACAAACAGTGTTGTCACCTCTGAGACGTGCTTCCAACCAACTGCTAAAAGTCCTGATGTGTTCACATGTAATCCAGTCGTCACACTGCTCTGGGTGTTTGGAGCGCAGACTGTTCTTGTGTTCATCGACATACGGGGTCACCAAGGTAGAGTTCTATAGAACTGTGTAGCGTGCTTGAGACCAAGAATATCCGTCCTTGCATATTATTGAGTCCCTTCCAAGCGTGCCTTTTCCAGTCAGTCTCCCCTCATACCGTGATTGAGGGAGACCTATCTTCTTAAGGCCAGGAATGAAGTCAACACAAAACCCGATGACATCCTCTGTTTGATGGCCCATGGAGATGCTTCCATCTGGCCTAGCGCGGTTATGGACATATTTCTTTAGGACTCCCATGAACCTCTCAAAGGGGTACATATTGTGTAGAAATACGGGGCCCAGAATGACAATCTCGTCAACTAGATGAACTAGGACGTGCGTCATGATATTGAAGAAGGATGGTGGGAACACCAGCTCGAAACTGACAAGACATTGCACCACATCACTCCTTAGCCTTGGTATGATTTCTGGATCGATCACCTTCTGAGAGATTGCATTGAGGAATGCACATAGCTTCACAATGGCTAATCGGACGTTTTCCGGTAGAAGCCCCCTCAATGCAACCGGAAGCAGTTGCATCATAATCACGTGGCAGTCATGAGACTTTAGGTTCTGAAACTTTTTCTCTGACATATTAATTATTCCTTTTATATTCGACGAGAAGCCAGTCGGGACCTTCATACTAAGCAGGCATTCAAAGAAGATTTCCTTCTCTTCTTTGGTAAGAGCATAGCTGGCAGGACCTTCATACTGTTTTGGAGGCATGCTGTCTTTTTCGTGCAAATGTTGCAGGTCCTCCCATGCCTCAGTTGTATCTTTTGTCTTCCCATACACGCCCAAGAAGCCTAGCAGGTTCAGGCAAAGGTTCTTCGTCACGTGCATCACGTCGATCGAAGAGCGGACCTCTAGGTCTTTCCAGTAGGGTAGGTCCCAAAATATAGATTTCTTCTTCCACATGGGTGTGTGTCCCCCAGCGTCACTCGCAACAGCTAGTCCGTCGGGATCCTTTCCAAAGATTACGTGTAAATTATTGACCATAGCAAGTATGTGATCACCGGTACGCACGGCGGGCTTCCTCCGGTGATCTGCCTCGCCTTTGAAATGCTTGCCTTTCTTTTGACATTGATGGTTGGTCGGAAGAAATCGATGATGGCCCAGGTACACATTCTTCCTGCAGCTTCCCAGGTATATACTATCGGTGTCAAGTAAACAGTGTGTGCATGCGTGGTATCCCTTGTTTGTCTATCCTGAAAGGTTACTGAGAGCGGGCCAATCGTTGATGGTCACGAACAACAATGCCTTTAGGTGAAATTCCTCCCGTTTGTGCTCATCCCACGTACGTACACCGTTTCCATTCCACAACTGTAAAAGTTCTTCAACTAATGGCCTTAGGTACACATCAATGTCATTGCCGGGTTGCTTAGGGCCTTGGATGAGAACTGGCATCATAATGAACTTCCTCTTCATGCACATCCAAGTAGGAAGGTTATACATACATAGAGTCACGGGCCAGGTGCTGTGATTGCTGCTCTGCTCCCCGAAAGGATTAATGCCATCCGCACTTAAAGCAGACAATACGTTCCTTGGGTCACTTGCAAACTCATCCCAGTACTTTCTCTCGATTTTTCTCCACTGCGACTCGTCAGCGGGTGCTCTCAACTTCCCGTCTTTCTTACGGTCCTCACTGTGCTATCGCATCAACTTGGCATGCTCCCCATTTCTGAACAGACGTTTCAACCGTGGTATTATAGGAGCATACCACATCACCTTCGTAGGAACCCTCTTCCTGGGGGGCTCGCCGTTAACATCACCAGGGTCATCTCGTCTGATCTTATACCGTAATGCATCGCATACCGGGCATGCGTTCAGATCCTTGTATGCACCGCGGTAGAGGATGCAGTCATTAGGGCATGCATGTATCTTCTGCACCTCCAATCCTAGAGGGCATACGACCTTCTTTGCTGCGTATGTACTGTCCGGCAATTCATTATCCTTTGGAAACTTCTTCTTCAATATTTTCAGTAGCTTATCAAATCCTTTGTTAGGCATAGCATTCTCTGTCTTCCACTGCAGCAATTCCAGTATGGTACCAAGCTTTGTGTTGCCATCTTCGCAATTGGGGTACAACCCTTTTTTGTGGTCCTCTAACATGCGATCGAACTTCAGCTTCTCCTTTTGACTTTCGCATTACGTCCTTGCATCGACAATGACCCGGCGGAGATCATCATCATCAGGCACATCGTCTGGTTCCTCTTGATCTTCAACAGCTTCGCCTATTGCAACATCATCGTGCACATCGTCTGGTTCCTCTTGATCTTCAGTAGCATCACCGTATTCAGGGGGCACATAGTTGTCATCGTACTTTTCTTCTTTGTCGTCTTCCATCATAACCCCTATTTCTCCGTGCCTCGTCCAAACATTATAGTGTGGCGTGAAACCCTTGTAAAGCAGGTGGGTGTGAAGGATTTTCCGGTCAGAGTAAGACTTCGTATTCCCTCATATAGGGCATGGGCAACACATAAAACCATTCTGCTTGTTTGCCTCAGCCACTTCGAGAAATTCATGCACGCCCTTAATGTACTCGGAGGTGTGTCTTGAACCGTACATCCATTGCCGGTTCATCTGCGTGCATTATATATAATTAAGTGTGTCAAAAATCATTACAGAACATCATGAATAGATAATTAAGTGGCCAAATTAATAGAAGTTCATCATCACATTAAAACCAAAGTACATACATAGTTCTCATCTAACAACATAAAGCTCTGCAGAGCATCTAAATTAATTAAACCATACATTGAAACTATGTAAAACATTTCAATGCGAAAACAAATGCGATCATAATCGCAACCAATGTAACAACTGATCCAACGGCATAATGATACCAAGCCTCGGTATGAATGGCATATTTTCTAATCTTTCTAATCTTCAAGCGCATTGCATCCATCTTGATCTTGTGATCATCCACGACATCCGCAACATGCAACTCCAATATCATCTTCTCCTCCTCATTTTTTCTAATTTTTCCCTTCAAGAAATTGTTTTCTTCTTCAACTAAATTTAACCTCTCGACAATAGGGTCGGTTGGAATTTCTGGTTCAACAACCTCCTAGATAAATAAAATCTATGTCACGTTGGTTGGCATAATTGTCATAAACAATAGATGAAGCAATAGTTATGAAAAGATAATATATACCACATCCGAATCATAGACAGGACGAGGGCCGACGGGGGCGGATACCAAAACCATCGCACTATATAAGATGCAATAATAAAAGTAAGAAAATTATACAAGTATCTATATAAACATACAGGTAAGATTTTTTTTCCTTTCAGAAAGAAGATAAGAACAAGAGGCTCACCACGGTGGTGCCGGCGACGAGATCGGCGTGGGCGATCGACGGCGGTGAAGATGGGGACGGGACGGGACAGACCGCTAAACCTAGACAAATATTAAGGAAAATGGAGCTTGGAGGTCGAGCTTGGAGAGGAGAAAGCTTAAGTAGTGTGGCTCGGGCATTCCATCGAACACCTCGTGTGCATAGGAGGTGAGCTAGAGCACCACAAAGCTCTCTCCTCGCCGGCCACGAAAAACAGAGCAGTGAGAGTGCTCTGCTCGCGGGCGAGGGGTATATATAGGCAATTAATTGGTCCCGGTTCGTGGCTTGAACCGGGACTAAAGGGAAGCCTTTGGTCCCGGTTCAGGCCACCAACCGAGACCAATGGTGGTGGGACAGGACCAAGGCACATTGGTCCCGGTTCGTCCCATCAACCGGGACCAAAAGGTCCAGACGAACCGGGACCAATGGCCCACGTGGCCCGGCCGGTCCCCGGGGCTCATGAACCGGGTCCAATGCCCCCATTGGTCCCGGTTCTAGATTGAACCGGGACTAATGGGCTGACCCGGCCTGGACCAATGCCCCCTTTTCTACTAGTGACACAAGCAGCTTACATGATGCACAAACCAGTAGGAAACAATTTCATATTTAAGATTGTCTTAAATTTTATTTATTCTATTTAACACTAAAAAACTTTTTCCTCCTTATCTAACCCAAGTCTAAATTTTATGTCATTTATGACACTTTCATCCGCTTTTCCATCTAACACGGTTAAATTGCATGTAAAAAGACACTTTTGCCCCTCATTTAATATGAACAGACCATCTGGACAATCCTAAGATCAAGAAAGATCTAACACTCGGCCACGTTGGGACTATTTGCGGTCTATGAAGCATATTTGTTGTGAGGGGGCCTCTCCGTTCTGCGGCGATCTTGAGCAGCTGCTGCGGAAGCGGACAGGATGGGTGGTGCGACGTGTGCCTGCTTCGGCGGAGACCTCCGAGGAGCTTCCTACTGTGTTTTATTTGTTCAGAGGTGACATATGCAAAAGCGATGGCCCAGCTGTGTTTCTGGTGTGTTCTGGTCGTGTATGTGTCCTGTAACACTGTTTTTCTTCGATGAATATATGACGTCTGTGCTTATTTGCCGCTGGTTGATGTGTACCACAATTTGCCACTGCCTGACGAAGTGTGTTTGCATGTGAGAGATGCTGCATGCTATGGGCACTGCTATGGTGCGAGTGTGTGCGCCCGTGTGTTATGGGCACTGCTATGGTGCGAGTCATCCCAAACTAGGCACCATGCACCAATGTCTCAAAGAAAAAGGCACCATGCACCATCATCCTGAGCAAAGTAGGTGTGTCGCGTGTGTACACTATGGAGTTGAATGTCCCTTGCAAAAAATAGAAGATGGAGTTGCACGCTAGTTAACAACGTAGCCGCCGACCCGGCTGCAGGGTCGGGCGGGCTGGACATGACTTATACTTTTCAAAATTAGTATCTATTAAAATTTTCGTCACATACTACGTGAGGGGCAAAAAGATCTTTTCAGATGTCATTTAACACCGTTAAGGCTTAAAATGTATGAAATTGTCATAAAGGACACAAAATTTAGACTCGTTGTTATATAAGAAGGAAAAACAATCGATGTCAAATAGGAAAACAAAATTTAAGACAATATTAAATAAGGAATTATCTCATTTCTTAGTCTCTCACTAGCTATTGACACCGTAGTAGTTTCTCTGTTTTTATTTACTTTGCATACAACTTTTTTCCTTCTTTTAGTTTGGGCCCAAGCTTTTTTTTCCTGATTTCTTTCGATATTGTCACGTCCACACAACAAATGCATTAAGTACTCCGCATGTTGCATACACAATTTCCTCTCTCTATCATCTTGGCCTTCTCGATCTTCCGTCAGAGCCAACTCTTCCCCATAGATAGCTCGATGTACTCATGGATAGCTACCCACTTTCTTGTCGTCACCGCCTTCCTCCTACCGGCCCCACTGGCTTCCAATCAGTGTGCAGTCACCACACCTGGCCTACTCCATCATGCTCCGCCTATATACATGTGGAACGTAGTTTCCTTTGGATGTTTTTTAATCCTAGCTTTGGTATTTATATGTATGGATGTGTGTTATATGAATGGGAGCGTTGATGCGACTGCATGATGGTTCTAGGTGGTTACACTGTGAGACTAGTTTGTGGGACTGTGGGCTCGACAGGAAGGGTTGCATCGTGAAGGGGAAAAGGTGCTTGGGACAGAGGATGCAAGTGAAGAACCCTCCCTCGCCAATTTCTTGTAGCTCTAGGGTGCCTTGTTTTGGTAACCGTGATTCGTGTAGAAGGAACATGGTGTTAGCACGTTACTGAGATTTTTCATGTTCATATTCTTCTCCATAACACTGGTTACGGCTGTATTTGCGTGGTTTATATTTGTTGTACATTGTGCACTTCCAAATAAACATCTAAACTATTGCAAATTAGAAATTTTACAAAGTTTCCAAGAGGAGCCCAAATGGTAAATGTTCTAGCTTTTGGTGAGATGCATAGTATTTTGGTCCAACTCCAACCTAGTGCGGGATTGGGACTCAACTTCATTACGCCCAGGGCAGATCCGGGGCGTTATCTACAGGCCAATGCTAATCGTCGGCCGACTGATCCCACGCAACCATCCAATCGTCTTTTTTTGCGCCCACCTCCATCACATAAGAAGCCTCCCTCGCTGAACCTCAATGGCATGACTACGATAATGAATCATTGCCGCCACCGTCGTGATCAATCTACTTTTTTTGAGAAAGGCAGCTACTTTTATTCAATCAACGATTGTTCATTACATATGATGGTCCTGATTACACCAGGGACTACATTAAACCAGCAGGAACCACAATCATGTTCAGAAGATCTTGCCAGGACATGAGCTGCCTCATTACATGACCGGTTGATATGAGTGAATAAACAAGATACAAAGTTTGATGCCCTACTCTTAATATCAAAAGTTATGGCACCTATCTGTGATCTATCCATTGCAACATTCTTCACTTTGGTGACCAAAGTCTCACAGTCAGAAGCCACTACAATACTTTGGAAGCCAGCTTCTTCAGCAAATTCCATTGCACAACGCATGGCAATGGCTTCTGCAAGTTCAGGATTTACTTCCTGATTGACATATCTTCTTTTGGCTGCTAGGACCACTCCCAGGTGATTTCTTATGACAATGCCAATTCCCATTCGCTGTGATTGTGAGAAGACTGCAGCATCGACGTTAACCGTCACCAAACCTTCCGGCGGTGGAGATCATTTTTGAACTGAAGTTTGGTTCTCACGCCTTGTGGGTTGTGTCATGCTGAAATTATTCAACAAGATGAAATCAATATAGGCTTCAATCTTCCCAGCCACACGATGCGGATGAAGCAAACCCTCCCCATTCCTTGCACTATTTCTATTGTCCCATATATGCCATATAGCCACGGCAAAAAACATAGCTTGCCGGTCACATGCATTATCTATCCAATCCAACAACCATTGTCGAATATTAATGAACGCCTTTAATTTTAAATATATATGAAAGGATGTTTTCAGGTCAGCCCAGATTTCTCTAACATAATGACATTGAACGTCGATGGAGTTGTTCTCCAGTAGGTAGACAATTATTAACCATTCTCCATAAGATAATTTTCATTCTCCCTGGGCATTGTATTTTCCATAGCTTCCTCCATGTATTTTTTGTTTCCTCCAGATTAGAGGAAGATCCTTTACTAGCCACGCTACATTTTTGCCAGAAAGCTACAGATCTCGCAAGGTTGTATCCAAACCGAACAGTGTAGATGCCCCCCCCTTTGTGTATGGCCATGAAGCAAAGTCAGAACATCCTTCTGAACTTAGAGGGATCTTCATAATCTTAACGGCTAATTCTTCTGGAAACATTTTATTAACTGCATCTTCATTCCAGTATTTACCATCTGTTGAGATCAAATGGTTGATAGTCCAATCCTCTTCCACTGGGACGTTGGTACATGGCAATCCTAGAAATGCATCTGGGATCCAATTATCCTTAAGCAAAGAGATTTGCTTACCATCTCCCACACACCATAACAAGCCCTTTTGCAGCAGTTTCTTACCAAACATTATGCTACGCCAGGTATAGGAGGCTGATCTTGGGCATCCTGATCTCCAGAAATCACCATGTGGGAAATATCTCCCTTTTAGGACCTTAAAGCATAAGGAATTGGGATCAACCAGGAGCCTCCAACATTGCTTTGCAAGCATGGCCTGATTAAAGAGCATCAAATCCCTGAACCCCATTCCTCCGAGATATTTAGGTGTAGATAACCAATCCCATGACCTCCAATGAATTTTCTTCTTCCCATCTTCCATTCCCCACCAAAAGTTGGAGATAGGTCTTCGCATCTTCTCACATACCGTTGCTGGTATTTGAAAGCAACTCATCACATATCTTGGGATGGCTTGCACCACTGACTTCAACAGCACTTCCTTGCCTGATCTGGATAACGGCGTGTCACTGCAACCGTTTAGTCTCTTCCAAAGCCTTCCCGTGAGAAAATTAAAGCTGCTCATAGGGGAACGTCCCACCCAGGAAGGCATGCCTAGATAAGTGGCTTGTAGTGATTCATCATATACTCCCAACTTGTTCTTTATTCGATCCTTCACCTGGTTATTAAAATGAGGTCCAAAGAAGATGGAAGACTTCTGCAAGTTGATCTTCTAACCTGATCCGTTGCAATATGTTTGGAGAGCAGTCTTAAGATTATATGTACTTTTCTCATCACCCTTCACAAAGAAGACGCTATCGTCTGCAAATAACAAGTGAGATATAGGGGGGCCTTCTCTTCCATTTCGAATTCCTTTGATATCTCCAGCTGCTTCTTTTTTCTGTAAAAGACAAGATAGACCTTCAGCACACAGTAGAAATAAATATGGACTGATTGGATCGCCCTGGCGTATGCCTCTAGTTGGAATAAAGGGATCGGTTAAGTTTCCATTAACTTTAGCCGCATATCTCACAGAAGTCACACATCTCATCACAGTATTTATCCAAGAAGCATTAAAACCCAATTTTGCAAGAACCCCTTTCTGTGATAAGTCTCCCTGGAACAAAGGCACTTTGCTGCTCTGAAATAATCTCAGGCAAAATAGTTTTTAATCGATTTGCAAGTACTTTAGATGCTATCTTGTATATCACATTACACAGGCTAATTGGTCTGAAGTTGGACAAAGAATCAGGATTGTTCACCTTGGGGATTAGAACAATGATGGAGTCATTGAAGCCTTCAGGAATATCATCCCCAGACAAGAAACCCCTTACTGTTGCACAAATGTCTTGCTCCAATAGATCCCAGTTCTTTTGATAAAAGATAGCTGGAAAACCATCCGGCCCAGGGGTCTTCGTAGGTCCCATTTGGAACAGTGCAGATTTAATCTCCTCATTTGTGTATTCCCGGCTTAGTGCCTCATTCATATGAGCGTTCACTTTGATAGGGATGGCTTCTAAGATTGCTTCCATAGAAGAGCATGGTTCAGCTGAGAAAAGGTAGAAATCATGAACTATACTCTGAATGCCCTTTTGATCTGCACATATGGAACCATCAGCTTTACGCAATGAATTTATTCTATTAGCCCTTCTCCTTGCAGAGGCTCTTGCATGAAAAAAGGACGTATTTCTATCCCCTTCCTTGAGCCACTCTATTCTTGACCTCTGTCTGGCCATTATTTCCTCTCTTTCGAACATTTCACACAATTTTCTTTCAAACTCTTTCTCCTCACAAGGAGAACCAGAACCGTTATTGCTCCTCCGAAGAGTGGATAATCTTTTCTCTAGCTTCTTAATCTCCTTTCTTACAGACCCGAAAGAGCCTCTGCACCAGTTTTGCAATGATTTCGACATTACATTCAGAGCATTCCATGTATTACTAAGTGATGGTGGGCCTTCAATGGAAGTATCCCACTTCTCCTCCACCATCTCGAAGTAATCTGGTGCCCTCATCCAAGCCACTTCAAATCTAAAGTTGTTCTGGATTGGTTGATGTTTTTGCAGCGATCCTCCCTTGGCAATGGAAATTAGAATAGCATAGTGATCTGAGGATGAGGTAATGATATTCTCCACAGTGCACCCATCGAATATATGCAAGAATTCACCATTTGCAACTGCTCTATCAAGTCTAACTTTGAGATTGTTGTTGTCAGCTTGTTTGTTCGACCATGTGAATTTGGGTCCAGTAAAACCCATATCTATCAGTCCACAATCATCCAAACAATCCCTGAAGAGTGTCATCTGGTGCTCATCTCTATCTTTGGCGCCCAGATGTTCATCTCCACTCAGGGCTTCATTGAAGTCCCCTACACATAACCATGGGCCTCTCCAGTGCGTTCGTAGGAAACACATTATATCCCAGAAAAAATGTCTTAACTCCCTCTTTGGTTCCCCATAAACTAAGGTGGTTCTCCATTCATCTCCATTTTCTGTCGTCACTAATACGTCAATCAATTGCGTGGAGAAGGCACGAAGAGTAACTTTCAAAGAGGACGACCAATACAGAGCCAAGCCACCACTCAAACCCTCACTGCTAACCGCAAAGGAACCCGAGAAGCCTAAGGTCCACATGAGATTCCGAGCTTTGTTATCCCTCATCTTCGTCTCGGATAAGAAGAGGAGGGAGGGATGATGTTTTCTGACGAGCCACCGCAACTCGCCAACTGTCGCGTCCGTCCCCAGACCGCGACAGTTCCAGCACAAGAAATTCATTGTGTGTGGCGGGGCTGCGCCTCGACAGCCCCCGCCTGATCCGCCGATCCTGAGAAAAACATGTTGAACTCCTTCTTCAACTTCTTATGAGAATCACTATATTCGTTGTTTTTGGACAGACCTAGAGTTGGACATAAGTCACTTGGATTCTGATTTTTCTCTCTAATCACAACAGCCAAGTTGTTAGTGTCATGAATCACATTCTCACCAGTATTTTGGATTGTCACTTTAGTTCTGGAGACCTTGATTTGTTTCCTTTTATGCCCACTAACCCGTGCAGAAGTAAGCTGAGCTTGAAATAATTCTTTGCTGACAAAATTTTGCTCCACTTTGCCCTTCATCTTCTCCCTCTGCACTTCCTGCTTCATAGAAGATATGACCTCCTCTTGGAACTCTGCATCTTCAGACTTTTTTTCACAAGCCATGGCTTTAGTTGGAACCTGCCCATCTCCCCCTTTGTCTTCATAGCATGAGCTCCTGCCACTGGATTGTGAACTTTGTCCAGATTTTGAAGCTGAAAAGGACTTCTTCCTGTCATCCTTGACGCATAATCTGTCAGCATTCCATGGCAATTTACCCTCTTCATCCCTTTCAGAGGGTGATGGGCACTCCATTGAAGAGTGCCCCAAGAGGCCACATGAGAAACAATAATGTGGTAGTCTCTCATACACCACCTCGTAGATGTCAAGCTCCTTGTGCTTCATGGAGTAGGCTGTGACCCATCTTAATAATGCTTTAGTGATATCCATGGTCACTCTGACTCGAAGACAGTTGCCCCAGGCTCTGCCTTCACTATCAACATCAACACTCTCCACCTTTCCTAGCTTAGCTCCAAGAGTCTTCCCCCAATGCTCATTCAGCAGTTCAAATCTTGGGTTTTTTATGCGAGCCCATACTGTGAGTCTGTCAAAGCAGACCTCAGAAGGCTTCAGTTTCGCATCGAAATTGTTAATAATCACAGCGTGTTTGCCAACAGACCACGGAGAACCCGCTGCAACCCTGTCCTTGTCAGCCTTAGTAGCAAACTCAACTATGAACATATTGTCCCCAACAGATCTGGGAATCATGCCCTTCGGATTTCCCCATGCCGGTCTTAGTGCAGACATAATTGTTTGAAAATGAAGAACAGTAGGGGATAATACCTTTCCTATGATAGCCCACTTCAAGGACACCAAATCTTCCTCATTTTCATCCTCTAGAATGATTGCAGAAGCTTCTTCAGAGGTGAGCCTGAGTCATTTCATCAAATCAGCAGCAAAGTCTTCGCCTATGATTGGGGCGCCATCCGTCCCAGCACCCTCGATGCCCACCAGATCCGCCGCCGCCAGCGCCAAGCATGGCTTGGAAGCAGTCGCCATGTTCATCCTCACACCTCCTCCTCCCAATTTCACCGCCGACACACCGAATCCCGAACCACCAGCAGTAGCCAAGGGTGGGCAGCAAAGATAAATTTGCCCCTCAATCACCCCGAACCACGGCCAGATGAGGATAGCGTGCAGACGAGATTGCAAAGTGGAGGAGAGATTGACTGGGAAAGAGATCCGGTGCAAGCAAGATCAAAATCGTGCTCACCAAATCGTGGCCTACGCCCTAGAAGCGCCCGTCACCAGAGTGGACGAGAAGGTTCTCGGGAGGCAGAATAGGAAGAGACGACATAGCTGGTTCCATTGGCATGGGTATGTGATTTGTGGCTTGCATATGTGTATAATGCTCACATTATCAATGTTCCATTGAAGAAGCCTCCCTCCCGGAACCCCAACGGCATGCCTATGAACCTATGGTGATGAAGTCTTGCCGCTGCCGTCATGATCGATCTACTTGGGTACAAGTATGTGATTTGTGGCTTTCATACATGTGTAGTGCTCACATTATCTATGCTTTGCAACAGCTGTAGGAGATAGTTGCAAAATCTTGTCTTATGATTGTATTTTCATTTCCGATGATGCTGATATACTACAACTTCCCAACTCCGACTTAACGTATGATAGGTGCGCTGGTCCTACGGGGCCTTAGCACGACGACTTCCCGATTGTCTACTACAACAAGTAATTTATTCGCAAAAAAAATATACTCTGTAATTTTTTTTAAAAAAAATCCTGTTTTGCTAAACTTGTTACGCATGTCGACTTTTTAAGACAACCTGCACTGCTGCACATGGAATGTAACTATGTCTAAATAACTACAAAGGAAAGTCTAATACTAGAGATGATCGTGGTCCTAATTCTGAACAGAAGCGAATATCCTAAATGAACAGGTATCTAAAAAAAATATAAACATAGTTTAGATAACCCGTCCAGTGAGGGAAATAGTGATGCCGTTGGTGCAATTTTCACTGGCCGGGCCGCCACTTTATTGGTTCACTTTTGGTTATTGAGGCTGACAGTACGTTTTGTTTAATAGTATTGTTGTACTAAAAAGAGGTCAAATAAGCTCATCGAGAAATAAGGGATGGAGTCACTCCCGCGCCTCCTCAGAGCTCAGGCGATTCTGGCTGTTGGATCGTTTTGCTTGATGCAATCTGGGCCATCGGATCGAGCCCTGGGACGGATCGAAGAGGTGACCCTGTAGCAATGAACAGTTCACCCCGCTGTAAAGATCTCGTGCCACCGCCGTTATTCCTGTGCCCCACAGAGGGTATTTTCGTCTTTTCACATCTTAGGTCAACATGTGCCCTTCTCCTATTCGCTGCCTCCTCCCCAATTGGTCGATCTCTCCTCCACTTCCCTCTCCCGCACATCTCTCTCCCATCCTCCCCGTCCGCCGCCGCCACACCATCGTCGCCGCCTACCCTCAGCGGGCGGCCCACCCCCTCCTCCTTCTCCGCCGTGGCGCGGTGCTCCGCGGCAACCTCTCGCTGGTCTGGTCCGGCTTGAGCCCCTTCGCTCTGACCCCGACCCCCTTCTTCCAAGCCAGCGCGGCCACCATCGACGGCGAGGGCCGCAGCAGGAGCAGGAGCACGGCGGGAAGGAGGAGAACGACCAGGGGACTTCGAGCCGCCATTTGTCGCCGGCCGTCGACACCTCCTGCTCGACCACACAGCGGGAGCACCGGACCGTTGTCCTTGTGTTCGTGCTCCTCCAGGAAGAAGACGACCCAAGGTGAGCCGCCTCCGATCCATCTTGCGGAGGCAGCGGTGAGCGCCCTCTCCACTCCCCCGATTCTCTCTCTCTCTCTCTCTCTGAACGTTGCTTCTCCCGAACTGCAGGAGTTCTCCTCCTCAAGGAGTCAACCGTCCTCGATCTATTGCTCCTCCTACGTCTTCTGCGATGGCTTCCTCGCGTGTCGACGCTGGTTGAGATGCTTGTGGGATTCCCGCAGTTGATTTGCTAGGTATGTCTCTATTCCAGACGCTGCTCGTCTCTGATTTTCGTCTTCCTTTTCTTGCAGATTCGTCCATTTTCACCGGTGCCTCCTTCGATCTGCCCCTCTCGCTTGTCCATTCATGGATTTATAGGTAAGTAGCACACAGACTGCCAAACACCTATGACGCCCCACCTGATTCCAGTGAACGTGCCGGTTAAGTTCTTGCAGATTCTTCTCTTATGTTACTGGTTTTTGTATGTTGTCCCCGTGGGTATGTGTGATGTGGACCTTAGTTGATACTGCTTGGTAGCCTTCTTATTGTTCAGGAAATGGTCACGGTTAGCTAGGTTTATTTGTTTGTTCATGTCAAGAATATTCTCATGTCTAGCTACATTCCAACAGAGGGATTTTTTTGTTCTCTATCTGGCTTTGTTGGGTACCTAACTGGTGAGTAGAGCCTTGGATGTAGCTAAATTCATCCAAAGTAGTTTTTTGTTGTCTTCCTTGTTTACTCCCATGCCTCGTTTTGTTCTCTGTCAAGGAAGGATTTTTCTAACCTATGTTCTTTGGTTGGTGTTTGTTTTTCCTTGTCCTCGAGTGTAAGGAATGAATGTCGAGTCTGTGATATGATGGTTAGTATGGTATTGATTGTTTTTTTGGATAAACTAAGTGGTCCTGGTCCATGGTTAAGGATAAAATAGTTGCAGAGATCTTAGCGTTAGTGTCATTGCAAGCTCTGGCTCCATTTTTAGCCTCAGATTCATGCTGAAGTGTCTAACAAATTAGGTGCCAATGTGGAACATGAGCAGATTTTCATCTGTAGACAAGGACCAGTTAGACAGATTCCTTATTTCCTATTTGGTTCATGCATTGCTTCTTATTTTTATTTGTACTATCAGGTCATTTGTGGTTTATGGATTCCTTATTAGTTCTATGAGCCTTACAGGCTGTTGCTTTATTTTCTTTCTGGCTCACGCATTGCTTTTCCTTTTTATTTGTATTGTCGAATCATCTATAGTTAACTTACTAGCAAATATGCCCGTGCGTTGCACCGGGAGAATCAAAACACACTTCCCTGGCCCAATGACCCAAGACAACATTCTGTTGCATTAGCCATGTAATATATATTTTACCAATGGTCTTAAAATGCATGTATGAGATGCTACACTTCAATCATGAAAGAATTGATTAATTTAAATATCTAAAGTACATTCCTAGTTAATTTGCAGTATAAGGAGTCATTACCTTCATCATTTGATTTATCATTGAGAGCCTAAATCATGAGGATCGTACATGTATGTACATATATAAGAAATTAAGGTTTAATTGGTAAGGTACCAGATGCCCATTACTGATTTTCGTTACCAAATTTCTTCTAAACATACATGCACAGAGACCTATAAAGTCTAAAGTACAACTCAATTATCTTTCATATAGAAGGAAACATAATAAACGGATTTGCACATACCACACTAAAATGAATTTTTTATTTGAAGAGGTCACAATAATTTTCATGAAATCAGGTGTATGATTCGGAATTTCTTTTTTAACCATGCATGCTTCAGATTCCACGAAAAGGCATTATTCCCCGTGCGTTGAAACCAAAAAAAAAGCATCCCTCATACACACACCTGACATCATCGGCGAATCCCTTCAAATCTTTCACAATGCCACACGAGAAACAACATGATAAGTGGTGTCGCGCAAAGTTCATAAGGTTGTATTATTTGTGAAATGTACTCAACATGTTTCCAATTTATTAGACAACAGAAATATCAACGTTAAGACGGGATTTTCAAAATACCCCATATAAAGAAGATATTAATAAAGGTTGCATCATAAATGGAATTTTAGGAATGATGATTAATATAATAGCATATTTCAAATCTACACATCTTTTTAAAGGGATTTCCATATATAACATGTTAGATTTGGAGTTAGGATTTGAAAGTGATTAATCTAATACCATATTTGAAATCTACACATCTTTTTAAGGGATTTCTATATATAACATGTTAGATTTGGAGTTAGGGTTTGAAAGTTATGAGTTTTTTTTGAAATATTTGAATATGTCTAAAAATAGAAAGAATGAAAATAGAGTAACTGGTACATTGTGCAGCCCATCTGCTAAGTGACGCTGGGGCGAGTAGTAATATCTTACGCCTACTGTCGTGGATTTGTCACGGCAGATGTCCTTAGTGTGAGGACTTAGTCGCGAGGCCAATGCATCCATGTGATAGCTTGAGAGGGTTGAGCGGAATCGAGAGACGCAACACAAGACAGGGATTTAGACAGCTTCGGGCCCTGGGAAACATCATCCGGTAAAAACCCTACATGCTGTTTGAGGCTAGGTCTCATTATCATCACGAGGGAGTCGCCGTAAACCGGCTCTCCTCTTTGTGTCTAGTCCTAAGATTGTTTCTTCTTGCTTGTAGCTTGTCGCTTCTAACTTGTCCCTCTTTGGGGAGCCCTGCCCCTCCTTATATATGTTGAAGGGGCGGGTTACATGTGGAGTCCTATTAGGATAAGGACTAATCTATCTCTAATACAAACCGGATACAAGTCCGGGTCTTCCTTGTAAAGTAAATATTCCTCACGCCTTTTCTCTTAAACCGGCCCACCATAGCATGATCCGGCCTTCCATAAACCGCCCGTTGGGCCACCGGGTCTTGTCGCTCCTCTGACCCGCCTACCGGATTACCAATGAACCGTAAACCGCCATGTCCAAGTGGGTTGCCAGTGAATCGCCAAACTCTAGCCGGGTCATACATCCGGCGGTTTATACCGCGGGGTATATCCCCGACATTAGCCCCCAGTTTAATTTGGATTCATCCATGTTAAACTGATCTGCAACAAGAACAAATTTGTCGGGTTGTGCTCCGGTTTAAATATACATGTAAGCCGGCACTTGATCATCCTTAAATCCTTGTCATTTCTTCCTTCCAAGTTAATAACCATCTTCATAATCAATTTGCTTGCAGAAGATATTTGTAAATAAAGAATCCATTTGAATCGGCCTTCAATGCTTTGACTTGACAAAAATATTAGTCTCTGAAATATTCAACTAATATCCAGCCGGCTTGAAGATGTAAAACTTGCCGGTTTATGATTACCACCATTGTCTGGTTATAAAAACTGATAATTCCGGGTCATGATTGTTGCCAACACCGGTTCATGATTGTTGATGACGCCGGGTTACAGACACAGGGTCATAATGATTGGTGACGCCGGGTTAATCCAGTTTGCTCAAAACAGAGAGTTTGAAAATAGTTCTTCGATAATAATATAATACCTGTAGCCCCCAAGTCTTGAGCAGAACAAAGTGATGGCTTAAGACTTGCTTCAATATAAATACTGCCACTTAAGAAGAAATCCATGTTGTTCATCCCAGTCACTTAGTAAAAACTGAATACTCCATATTATGTAGCCCCCAAGTGCCGGGTTGTCATGCTTGCAGCAACCTGGGACTTTGTAATTGTCTTATACCCATAAAAACTTTAACCAGTGTAGCCCCCAAGGGTCGGGTCATTATGCAATAATGAGCAGGGACTTTGTAGGTATAATCATGTAGATTTGAGCAATGATGTGTAGCCCCCAAGGGCCGGCTCAGTAAGATAATATTGAGCCGGGACTTGATATATACTTCAATGAAAATAACATCATATGATGTAACCCCCATCATGGGCTTGAATCCACGTCCATAAGGTTAAGAGCCTTGTGCTTTACCAACTGAGCAGTGGACCCTTCAATATAATGGATTTAACTTGTGTACCTTGAGTTGTTGATAGGAACAATTGGTATCCCCTAAGGGCTGGCTCATTATAATATGATGAGTCGGGTCTTCAATAAGATGAGCAAAAAATGACTTTGTATTAGCCCCCAAGTGTCATGGTGCATGCTTGCAGCGACATGAGACTTGCATATAATCTCAATTTGAATAATGTAGCCCCCAAGCGCCGGGTTGTAAGCCTGCAGCGACTCGGGACTATTCCTTCCATTGTAGAATAAATCATATCCTTTGATAAAATAATAACTGTTGCGCTAAAGCAACTTTGAAAATTCAATAATACCGGTTACTAATAACCATAAAAATCCAGCCATATTGGCTATTCAAGATAATATAATCCGGTATGAAAAATTCATCCAATATCATAATGAAAATTCAGCCAAATTTGGCTATTTGAATAATATAACCCAATCATTTATAAGAGCATGATTCCAATGGCGCAATCCAAATATATACTGGCGACGTATAGTCCAAAGCCAGGCCGGTTTAATAAACTCCGGATAATTTCCCATCATATACTGGCGACTTATCGTCTTAAAGCCAGGCCGGTTTAATAAACACCGGATAATTTATCATCATGCTTTATTCAACCTGTCTCTGTATACAACAAGTTTAAAGTGTCCTGGCGGTTTACCGCCGGACGGGTCATAATGCCCAACATATAACCCAGGTTTATAACCAAGGCTGCACTTAAGAATAATCAATGAAATATATCATACCTGCGATATTGAATCACATCATTGGTTTACCAATTTGTAGTAAGAGTGATAACCCCAATCTTGAGTAATGATAACTCCTTTCATACTGTGCCGGTTGATGATAAACCGTACCGGGTTGTGATAAACACCGGTTTAACCATATATAATACTGGCGACTCGTAGTCAAACCAGACCGGGCTGATAGTCTCCGGATTATAACTTGATCCTGTATTGATAACTTGTAATTGAAAGTCAAGCCGGGTTGATAAACACCGTTTTACTCCATAATAGGATGGTAACAGAAAATCAAACCGGGCAGATGGCCTCCGGATTAAGATTTGACCGCATTCCGTCAATTTGTAATTGACAGTTGAACCGGATTAAAACGTTGTCGGTTTAAAAAACGCAACAAAAATCAAATAACAGTTATGAAGAAATACGGAAGCAAAGGCAATGATAAGACCATTTGCAAAAAGAGGCTTTACTGAGCCGATCAGATGGTGTTACCATGGTCGGACACGACCAAGCTCCCAATAAGGTGTAGCTATGGTTCAAGTCAGCCAGGTCCCCAAATGATTCGTGGCATATATGCCAGATCAAGAGGCGTGGCAATGGTTCGGGTTCGACCAAGCCCCCAAGTGATTTTGTGGCCTTAGGCCGACCAAGAGGCGTGACTGGTTCAGACTTGACCATGTCCCCAAGTGATCTGGTGGCTGTCGCCTATCAAAAGGTGTCGCGTTGGTTCGGACACGACCAAGGCCCCCAGTGATGTTATGGCACTAGGCCGATCAAGAGGCGTGGCTATGGTTCGGATACGACCAAGCCCCCAAGTGACCAATAATATGATAAGCTAATAAGGCATGATACCCATGTTTGAACCGCGCATCATGGCAGCAGGTCCTCTTCGGTAATTTTTAACTTTTTTGCGAGAGATAAATTCTTCTTGAGCCGGGATCTTGAACCGGATATTGAGAGCTTCAAAACTTTGTGGGAGACATCTTCCCCTTGAGCCGGATATTAAACCAGAATCCTTCTTTTTAAGCCGGAAATTTTCTAACGGCCTTCAAATTTGCACCAATATGGCGGTTTGGGTCCTGATATATCATGCCAGGGGTTATTCATCGTGGAGTTGATGATCACCATGGTAAAACTGAAATTAATGACGGCCGAGTTGGCCGCGGCGTTGTAAACCGGTGCGGACGAGTGGATCAATCGCAGGCACGGTAATCCGTTCAACAGCAAGCTGGTGCAGACGCTGGTGCATGATGATGCTAACGCACACTCCATATGCACAGCATGGCACTACCTTTATAATAAATTCTTGTCCTGCACACAAAAGTATACAGACCAAAGTAATTGCTTTTTGACAAAAACAATGTGTGCTAATAAACTTAGATGGATATCACCTGATGTTTACAGATAGCAAACGACTTCGGATGACGAATGACCCGTTCACCGCAACAGAGGCAGCGGCTTAACCCATTGCATCGGTCGGCTCAGACGGACCCTCCGTGTCATGTTTTGACCCTCTCTTTTTTTTGGTCGATAACTTCATATCCGAAGCATGCTGTCCCTGACAATTCATGACTGTGCTGCCGTTCTGTCTGTCATTGCTGTTGTCCTTAACCCGGATATCTCGCGCGGCTGCATGCCTCCAAGGGCTTCGGCAGTTCGATGCCCGATCCATACGGCAGATAAGTGGGCAGCAAAACCAACTGGAGAGCAGTGTTGTTTTAAAGCGGCAGCAATGCACGGCGTAACCTGGCCACGGAGGCAACGGCGGACGACGAGGCAAACCACAGCAGAAGCAAACATGAGCAGATTCTCTTCTTCTAGATGAACATGAGCATATTCTGACGACTTTGTTGCTGTTGTGAATCGGCCGTGACAGCCGGATTGACAGAGGTAGCGGCCCAAAGTGAAGGCATGTCACAGCTGCGGAAACCAGTGAAGGCGACGACGGCTCGACAGCAGCCGGCAGAATCAGATGCTCCGGTTTGACGCATGATCCATGCGGGCTGCAGCAGTGAACCGGTGCTAGCCGGAGCAAGCCAGATCACGGCCTCGGCGGTTCAAAAGCGCAACTGCAGCTGAGGAGGCCCGCGGAGGTGCGACCAACGACAACCCGCGGGAACCCGCAGCATCGCAGGGCAAAGGACGACGACCCGCAGTGACGCCGGTGAGTCAGCGGGAGGAACATGGTGGGCGTTGCAGTTAACCCGGCGAGGTGGTTTGTAGTGGAGGATGCGGCTTGCAACAGAGGAATCAGACCGGCGAGACGACCCCGCAGAGAGCAAATCGGAGCAGAGGGCGCATGCAGCCCGGGGGAACCTGACGGTTCAACGACCCACGACCGGGTGGAGCGGCAGCAAAAGGGCGAGGCGACGCCGGTCTTCGATGGGAGCAACAAAGCGGTGAGGCGGGGCCGCAGCCACAGCGGCAGGTTGGAGAAGCACCGGCACGGCGGGGCCGCGGCCGAGCAATGGTTGGAGTCGCACCCGGTGATGGTGGCTCGAGTGGAAACGGTGGCCAAGTCCCAGCCCGTAGCCTCATCCAGTTCTGTCGACGGCCGCTCAGAGACGAAGATTGAATCCGCATTGACGTGCGGTCATAGCGTGCCCTGATGGATCTTTCTTTTCCTTAGTATTCACATGCTAAAATCACGTAGTAGCTTTCCTTCTTTAATTCTTGACTCGTAGTAGATTCCTTGCATGCACGTAGTAATCATAGCTGATAAAAGAAACACCGATTTGGCTTCCGGTGATGTACTAGTCGAAGGTACACTAGTACTGTATTGAAAACATTGGGATTGATGCCTGATATGATGGAAAACTTTTTAACTTATCCATAGCCTCCGCCTTTATGGCCTTTGGTTTCAGCGCTGGGGAGTAGCACCAATAATTCTGGTTGATGCCTTCAGGAATTTGAATTGTATCTAATCAACCAAAAAGGTTTCGGACAAATTGACTGTCTCGGCGACTCGGGCGAACCCCTTTTGCCCTTGGCTTCTTGCGGCGGTTCAGCGGAGTAATCCAGACACGACGGATCACCCGGTCGCGTGTGACAGTATACACAGAGGCAACCCTAATTTCTTTTCTTTGACTTGAAAATCTCACTGATCGTAAAATCTGATATGATGAACTCAAAGTTGATACAAACTCTTCCGAGCTGAGTCTTTCTTATCCGGAAAATTGCGAATTTCTTGATCCCTGTGAGAGATCCCTCCAAGAACTCAACACCACTGTGCGCAGGCCCCACGGTGGGCGCCAACTGTCGTGGATTTGTCACGACAGATGTCCTTAGTGTGAGGACTTAGTCGCGAGACCAACGCATCCATGTGATAGCTTGAGAGGGGTTGAGCGGAATCGAGAGACGCAACACAAGACAGGGATTTAGACAGCTTCGGGCCCCGGGAAACATCATCCGGTAAAAACCCTACATGCTGTTTGAGGCTAGGTCTCATTATCATCACGAGGGAGTCGCTGTAAACCGGCTCTCCTCTTTGTGTCTAGTCCTAAGATTGTTTCTTCTTGCTTGTAGCTTGTCGCTTCTAACTTGTCCCTCTTTGGGGAGCCCTGCCCCTCCTTATATATGTTGAAGGGGCGGGTTACATGTGGAGTCCTATTAGGATAAGGACTAATCTATCTCTAATACAAACCGGATACAAGTCCGGGTCTTCCTTGTAAAGTAAATATTCCTCACGCCTTTTCTCTTAAACCGGCCCACCATAGCATGATCCGGCCTTCTATAAACCGCCCGTTGGGCCACCGGGTCTTGTCGCTCCTCTGACCCGCCTGCCGGATTACCAATGAACCGTAAACCGCCATGTCCAAGTGGGTTGCCAGTGAATCGCCAAACTCTAGCCGGGTCATACATCCGGCGGTTTATACCGCGGGATATATCCCCGACACCTACCAACATTAATAGGAGAGAAAAAGAAGAAAAGAGAGAAAGGGGAATCGAACCTGGGTCTCCCAGGTTGAAAGGTGAGGCTCACACCACTACGCCAGCCACCCGCGAGTTATTGACTACATGGGCTTCAAATTAATAACCGAGCCTGCCGCGGATTTTAGAAGGGGCAAACCGAACCGTTTTTTTTCACTTACCAATGGCATGGTGGGTAATTCTTTACAACCTCAGGGACAGTTTTAATGACGGACGACAGAAACCCAATTCTCTTTATTATTAGGTAAAGATTGGTTATTAGGTTTAGGAGTCTGGTAGGCTGTACACTACATGGGCCCTATAATCATATTTATTAACAAGTAGATTTGGTATGTATAGTGTATTTGACTATGAAATGGGCCCTTTTTCCAATCTCAGTCGATGTGTTGTTAGTACTTATTTCTGCTCTGTTTTCTAGGTTTTGCAGATGGTAGCCTTGCAGGCTGTGCACCGGGCTTATCTGAAAGTGTACACGTCTTGCTAGCTCCCCACTAGGTTTCTAGGGTCAAACCAGTAGATGAAAATAGACGGCCACGATAGAAGGCAGGGTACATCAAACAGCTGAAACTCCCCACAGTAGTCCTGCTACTTGCATGGTGCTTGGGTTCAAATATTTTGCCTGGAAGTTTTCGTGCAACTATAGAATTATTTAGAGTACAGTTCCCGGACCTTATTAGTCTCATGTGTTCTTTTTGTAGGTGTTTGGAAGTACAAGTACGCTATGGCTAACTTGTTCCCTCTTTTATTGTTGTTGTCGTGTCCTATCTCAGCTGTTCTTCGGCTGAAATTAGGCTGCTCCTGCCATGTCTATCAGTGAAATGCCTCCTTCCATGATAAAGCAGCCTACTCGTAGGTACTCACATATGGTTGAATCATTGGTTATTCTTGCTTTTTTTAGTAGTGATTTGGTGCACCAATAAATAGATGTTGCTACTATCTTAGAAAGTTTTAGCATGTGACAGAGGATCAAAACTTTATTTGTTGTTTGTGTGCTTCCTAATTTTTTTGTAGGTACAAATCTGGGTGTCGGCCGGCAGTGGTTCGGTTTGCTGCAGGTTCTCTCAGTGTTCAGGTACCTGATTTTAGCCCTCCCCCATTTATTTTACTTAGGTCTGATACATTCTAGGTATAGTTTGTTGTCGAATGGATTCAGAACAGTTGTACTGGCATAAAAAATTGATGGTGATGTATCGACACATTCCAAGTGTAGAATTACTTTATTATGCAAAACAAAGATAATTCTTGGTAGAAATATATTGTCAAATGTGTGCTGCAACTGTAATTAGAGATCGAGGTCGGATCAGTATTTTGGTTTTTGTATTAGCAATTTCTTTTATTTAGGAAGTTAGTACCTTTCTTAGTGTGTGTACAGTACTTCATAGTTGTTTACTTTGGTGCCTGCTATTTACGAAAAACTTTTGCTTCAAGATTACAGTATGTTGAATGCCTTTCGTGCTTGGTTAAAATATAAGTACTGCTTATATGTGATTTCAATTCAGCTTGACCAATTTTCTTTGCTCTGCTTTTTCCCTCCCTCTCCACTGAATATGACCATGTTCAATATAAAATGCGCATTAACACTTATGAGAGTAACCGATATTTTATTTTTGTTGGGACTGTTCTCTCTAGGTCTGCATTGATCCCACTCTCTTGCATTTTTTGCTTTCACAATTAATAGGACTCCAGTAATAAAACCACATTATGAAATAATCAGCGATGTTGTTTACATCAGTGATGATGAAGGTATGGGTGTATATATAGGGTACCAGCGTCGTTGTCTCTAATTCCTATTAACGATGTTGTATTCGATGCTGGTTGTCTCAAATATTCAGGTAAGCGCCGCCATAAACGCCAATGTGCCAAAAAGACAAGGGGTCGAGATCCATGTAGCGAACCATGTCTTTGTGAGAGGACAGTAACAAGAGGTAGCATGCTGGCCTTATGCCATTGTTCAATACTTTGCATATTAAATGAACTCTTACACCATTGTTCAATAGATTGTTCTTCGCATGTTAAACTGAACTCTTACGCATAGGACCAATATGGTGCAAACAACCATCGCTCACTATCAACAAGCGGTCAGTTAAAAGAACATGACCGTATTATCCATGATTTTTTTTCTATGGCTTGATTGGTTAAACTAAAAACTCACAGCAGGTTCATGTGACGTGCCATGTGAGAAGTTGAACGACAAGACAGTCAAGTGAAGTTATCAAATAGTATGCTTTAGTTGAACTGTATAGGTTCCTTATCTCTCACTGGCGCTCTGGCTTGATTTTGTTGTCTAACTCTACTCTCTGTATCTAAATTAATGTGAATTGATCGTCCTGCCTTAGCTTTGGAACAAAGAAATGTTTCCCTTTTATTATGAGCCTCCAGGTCATTTGTTCTACTGATAAAATATTTCCTACTCACCTTGCTTTTGGTATACCCAACATTGTTCTTGATTTACTTTTGGAACAAAATATATGTTTCTCCTTATTCATGAGCTTCCATATCAACTGTTCTATTGAATAAATATACCATGCTTGCCTTTCTTTTGGTATATCTAATTGCTTTGCCCTTTGGCATATATAACTTTGCCAAAATTGTACGTACTGGACTTGGTTATCCTGCCTTTTTTATGATACATCCTTGATGTAGTGAGATAATCCATCCTGACCAATCTGTGTAATTCCCTTTGGGAATACAAAGCATTTTGATTAAATGCTCGGATATTATAACTGCTCTGTCATGTATGACATTTGTTGCCTATTTTGGTATGATCAAATTTTATGAAAACACCGTCGTACAAAGTAACGGAAGGTTTAGATCACATGTAGTGAACCATGTCTGTGACAGGACCTTGACAAGTGATAACACGCTAATCTCCATTGCTTGCATTTAGAAATCTTTTTCAAACGATTGATTAAACATATAGAAGCAAAGAATTTTTATTGATAAACATATAGGTCCACGGTTGGGTAGTTTCGACTTCCTTTGACATGAATGTGTCTATGTAGGTGAATTGAACATTTCCCCATCCGAAATCAAGCAACTACTTGATTCTGCCTTATAATCTCACATGTCGATGTTGAACTACATAATGCCTTCCTTATATCACATGTGAATTTTTCTTCTTTTATTTTGTTATCCCATTTGAATGCTATGTTAAAGCTGAATTCCTACTAACTTGAGCATTAACCGCTTGACCACAGCGTTAAGACCGGCACCCTCGCGCCAAGACGCGTTCCTGATCTAGTTTTATAGGAAAGTAACACAAATTGTCATAGCACACATTCGTCATGGCGCGCCACACTCGACGCCATCAACTCTTGAAAATTCACACCTCTCTTCCAGTTGACAACTCGGAGCACGGTCAGCTTGACTGCAATCACACTTATTTGCACAGAAAATGGAAAATAAAAATCAGGCATTTGACGATTTTTTTTAAAGGCCATCTTGTATTAATACACTTGAAACATACAATCAATGTTTACAAACTCCATCAAGCCAGGTTGCACCCCACCTACCAGCTATCCATCATACTTTTCGACATACAAAATTTGCTCTAAATCTTAAAGAATGAAAGATTATATAGAAAATGCATCACCACCTGTTTCTTCAAAGCCACTAAGGACGACCTATCCCAGGAATCATCCGACAAAAGCTTGTGCACCAATAGGAAACCGTCTAAAAATAATAGGATTAGGCAGCATTGTAGACATCTCTAGAATTACCCATCCTCATCAACACTTGAGCAAACTACAAGAAAGTCCCACGAATTGTAAATACTTGTCAATAATAAAAGCTAGTAAACAATTTTTTTTGCCTATTTAAGAACAAATCATTGTAGACATCTCTAGAATTACCTACTTGCGTACACATGTGATAGAAAATTGTATACTCCAGAAACCACTATATCAAGACATTCGTTAAACTATACAATGTAGCTATATATTCCTAGATATCTAAGAACCCACAAATGAACACTAATACATATCAATTTGTAAATTATATAATTTGTCTTGGTGGCATAAACTATTCCATGGGGGTATGTGGTTATTTCCTTTTGTATTTTTTTAGAGCCAAGAGGATACTTGATTTTAGATGGCAATGTTTCCAAATAAAATAACTAATGTGTTTATCCTTTCCGAATGTGATTCAAATTGAGTGCAAGCATATTTACAGTGGCAATCACAAAAAGTTGTGACAAAGAACATTTACCTTAATATTCAGCAATATTATTATATGGTTAATCGTTCTTTAATTATAATAGAATGATGATATGCTACTCAGTACTGGGATCATATGCTGATAAATTGAGCCATAAAAGGGGGTAGAAAATGTGACTAATTTTGCTATGTGTAAAGTCAATATAGAATAATTACAACTCCCTACACACAACATAAGTTATCTATACATACTAATAAAACAAGGTGCGTTTCGTCAAATTTTTCATCCGTTAACCGCTGAAAAGAATTTTTTCTACATCCCAGATGGTACTAAATTCTTATACGTTCATCTGCTAAAAAAACACTTATCCAGAATTTTGTACATGGGCCACGTGCTGTGGCCCAGTGAAGCCAGGCCACTTATTTTTCTGCACACACAGCTGGGAAATTCTATTTTCCGCAAGGGGCAGCAAATAGTCTGAGCTTCGCACAAGACAACCTATAATGTCTGGCCTATTTTTTATTTATTTATGTGTTTTACATCTATTTTTATTCCACTTCTCCTATCTCTTTTGTCCCTTCCAAGTATATTTTTCTTAGAGAATTTATTTCATAACTTCCAAGTTATTAAAAAATGTTCAGAACTTCAAAATACTTCAAATTATAGAAAATGTTCAGACTTCCAACTTTTTGCTATTTTGAAAAATATTCAGAACTCGAATAATGTTTCCCATTTTAAAAATGCTCCAAATTCAAAAAATATTCTTGTTTTAGTGAAATTTTCACAATTAAAAATAATGTTAAAAGATACACAAAAAATTATTATGAATTTTCAGCACATATTCCCGTCCCCAAAAAATGTTCACAGATTCAAATAATGTTCATGTTTTTATAAAAAAAATCATGTTATCAGAAAAGTTTGTGAATTTTAAAGGATGTTCTTGTTTTGAATTTTTTTGTGTTTTTTGAAAGTGTACATAATTTTCAAAAAAAAAACTGTTCAGGATTTTAAGAATTGTTCATATTTCCTATAATATTCAGAAACTTCATACCTTAAAATCTCCTTGATTGAAAGGAAAAGTAGATTGGATAATTCATGGGCCTTCTCTGGCGTACGATGACATAAAAGAACTCTTAAATCCCCACGATCAATGACTGAAAAAATAGTGGATTGACTACTTTACACCTGGCGAAACCGAGAAGCAAAATGTTCATTCTTCACGTCTTGCTTGTACATATAATTCTCACTAATTTTAAATGCATAGTATTTTTTTCTCCCGTTGCAACAGGGGCATATGTGCTAGTTTTTACCTACTAATAAGGCACCTACTGCTTCTGTCCATTCACCGTCGTGGCAATTTTATAGAAAAGTCCCTGTTGTTTTATGTATTCAACCCGCATTCCCTATTTATTGGATATCTAAGAAAACACTTAAATTATACAAAACAACCCCTATATTTGTTTGTATTCAACCTGTGATCCATATCGAACAGGTTTCATCCATCACCCATGTGGGCTCTGGCCCACGCCCTTTTTAAAGAAAAACGATGATTCGTGCTCCTGTTCTGGTAAGCTTGCCTAAAAAAACTGATATGGATCACTTGTTACAAAACAAGGTTGTTACTGTAGTAGTCCCACCTCAATTCTGCACACCCAATCGCTTTTATACGTTGGCACCCTTGTTGTATCAGAAGCCAACAAGCAGACGACAAAAACATAACAAAAGAATTAATCCCAGAAGTAAGAAGAGGGGGCAAATCAATAGATAAACTCCCCACTAATAGGAGGTTACAATCCACGTAGCATCGGATTCTTCCTGGAAGAAAACAAATCAAATTAGCACAAACGGCAGCGTCCAGAAGGACGATTTACAATTGACTAAGATCCCAAGGAGAACGAACGCAAAGAGTAGTCTCAGTCGCCGTCACGGCAACATCATCCACCTTCACCATGCCCGCCCATTGGAGCAATGTCTCGACCGTCATCGTAGCATCGAACGCTACCGACCAGCAGCCTTGCGGAACCAGCGCTCCCGCGGGCGTGGACTGGCTTCCCCGCGCCGCGGCGGCCCACATGACCGAGTCCGAGGGACGGCCCGGACGATCGATGATGGCGTTGTCGTTGTTGTCCTCACCCATGGGGTGTGAGGCAGAGGGTGGCGGCGACGGTCGCAGGGGAGGCTGAAGGGCATGGAGAGGCCAGATTCGGGGCAGAGAATGGGCACCGGTGGTCTGGGGACACAGATTATGCAGATGTGAGCGGTAGCAGCCCAACGGCGTTCATGCTGGCGGCAGCAGCGAGGCTCCCTGCTTTCCCGGTCTGAAAGGAGGGGAGGAAGGAGAAAGGAGGGAGAAGGAGAGTGATAACCTATAAGTATAGAGGATCGCAAAAGTTTTCAAGGGTAGACTATTCAACCCAAATTTATTGAGTCGACACAAGAAGAGCCAAAGAAAATTTGTAAGTTTTAGCAGTTGTGTTGTCAATTCAACCACACCTGAAGATTATATATCCGCAGGAAAGTGATCACTAACATAGTAATATGATAGTTTTGATAGCTGGTAACAGTAGCAATGGTAACGGTAACAATAGTAACAGTTTTGTAGCCGTTGTAACAGTAGCAATAGCAATAGTAACTTGGCAAGAGCAATATGTGGAAAACTCATAAGCATTGGATCGGTGAATTTGTTGGATGACATTCCTCATATAACAGTCATAACCTAGGGCGACACAGAACTAGCTCCAGTTCATATATATAATGTAGGCATGTATTCCGTAAATAGTCATACGTGCTTATGGAAAAGAACTTGCATGCCATATTTTGTCCTACCCTCCCGTGGTAGCGGGGTCCATAAGGAAACTAAGGGATATTAATACCTTCTTTTAATAGAGAACCATAACAAATCATTAACACCTAGTGAATACACGAACTCCTCAAACTATGGTAATCACCGGAAAGTATCCCAATTACTGTCACCCCGGGGTTTATGGATCATAACACGTAGTTGGTGCATATGACTTGCAAGATCAGATCTAGAACATAGATATAATGGTGAAAACATAAACGGTTTAGATCTGAAATCATGGCACTCGGGCCCTAGCGACAAACATTAAGCATATCAAAGTCATAGCAACATCAATCTCAGAATATAATGGATACCAGGGATCGAGCCTGTCGGTGTACTAGAGTAGGGGTACCCTAGTATCCCGAACTTGTGCACGGGCAGTTGCAGCCACCCGCGGCAAGGCTTGCCGGGCGACCACCAAGGTCCTCCGTGGTTCCTGTGGAGCCATTCAAGAACAAAGTATTCAAGACAAGGAGACAAGGCCCCGGCAAGAGGAGCTTGCCGGGAAGGCCAACCAAGGCATCTCAAGGAACTTGCCGCGACGCGCCACGCATCCCGGCGAGGCCCGGTGAGCGACAAGCTTCCGGACGCGACAAGACAACGACCGCAGCAAGGCACTTGCCGCGACAAGCTACCACTCTGGACCTACGCTCCAGCACATCCACCAACGTGTCGCCCTGGGACCTTTTCAGGCGCGCGTGGCAAGAGGCTGTGCAGCCAGCGGTGCGCGGTGGCAGGCGGCGCTGACAAGTTTGCCATCGTGGCGAGCGGTGGCGTCCCTGACGGTCCCTTTTTGCACTGTTTGGGCGACGTAGATGGGCATTTAATGCCTTTGTCCCCTGCCGTCAGGGTTAGGTATGATACACTGTACAGGTAGCTGTACCAACCGCTATTCCTTTTCCATTTTTACCCTTGTCTACGTTGCCACCTGTCGGTGACCCCTTTAGCATATAAAAAGAGGCCCATGCGCAATGTAGAGGAGGTTCGGAAGGTTGGAAGCCAGAAAAACACTCACGCTCGGTCTCGTTAGCAGCTAAAGTGTACTGTAGCACTCAGCGCTCCCGAGCAAGAACTCAATACACTCAGACATGCAGCAGTAGGAGTATTATCTCTCTGGAGAGCTCCGAAGCTGGGTAAACTGCTCGTGTGCTTTGCCTCGATCTGCTCTTCATGCGATCTCCGCCCCCCGCCGAACCAAAAGGGGCTCGATCCGCCGGTCCCATAGGTGTTCGTGGATCAGCTTCCCCGACATCTTTAGCGCGCCAGGTAGGGGGGCGTCGAGGTTGTGTGAACCCGATCCGGCGTTCACACGAGCTAGATCTTCATCTTCTTCATCGACATGCCACCGAAGAAGAAGACTTCGGCGGCAGCTGTTCCGTCCACGTCGATCTCACCACCACCGGAGCAAACGGGTGGTGGGGTAGACGCCGGCAGAAGAACGGACATCGACGAGGGAGCTCACGGTGATGCCAGGTCCAAGGGCAAGGCTGCGCAGACTTTGGCGTCCGTACATGCACCGCGCCCATCTCAGGAGGCGCAGGACCGACAGCGTCATGGTATTCGCAGTGCCATACGTTTGTTGGACCAAGATCGAGCTGGTGGATCTCGGGGTGCTCGAGACCAGCATGCACGCCAACATGCTGGCACGAGCGAGGCACGGTCGCCTGGACGGGATACTGCTCCTTCTAACATAGTTAGAAGTCCGAGCATATCCCGCTCCTCGCACCGTTCGCCACTGCCGCCCACCACTCCAGCAGAAGCTTTGGCGCGAGCTCAACTGCTCCTGGATTACCCTCCAACGGCAGACAAGATTGATGATTGGAGGGCCACCATTCAGAGTCTCATCGGCTTCGCCAACGGCGATGCTCCACGGCAGCCGAGTACATCGCTGCCACGGCAGGACCGTCAGGCGCGAGCCGATGGCGACGAAACCGGTGGGGGTGCAACCACCGTGCACTCTCCACCCCGAAGGCCAAGATCGCCGACTTGCCGGATCCACCTCGACAGCGACTCCACCGCATCATCAGGTCCGCGAGCTCGTCGCGATCAGCGCCAAGTTCTTCACGAACGACAGCAAGAAGACGCTCGAACTCGCATCGAGCGTCGAAGAGAAGCGCGGCGTCAATCAGACCAGCGCGCTGGGCCCTCTGTCGACATGCATGCGCCAGGGGAACCAGGCGACTTGTCATACGCGGTAGGTTGCCCTGCGTTCACTCGTGAGCTGCGGCAAGTCCAGTGGCCCAGCACGAAGAATTTCAAGCCAGACGTGCCAGAGAAGTACGACGGCAAGTCGCATCCGTCGGAGTTCCTCAGCATCTACACCATTGCGGTGCAAGCTGCTGGGGGGCAGGACGACGAGATCCTTGCCAAATACTTCCCGCTGGTACTCAAGCCAATGTCAGATCCTAGCTCATGCACTTGCCAAACAACTCCATATCCTCCTGGGCAAACCTATGCCATCAGTTTGTCGGCGCTTTTACAGGCGGCCACAAGCCTCCTGGCCAAGAAAGCGACCTTCATCTGCTCGCCCAGAAGGAAGGAGAGCCCCTGCGCAAGTACATTCAGAGATTCAGCCGCGTACAGCACAACATCCCAGATGTCCACCCTGCCGCGGTAATCAGCGCGTTCCATCAAAACGTGCGAAACCGCAGGATGCGGGAGGAGATGGCGATGTGCAAGATTAAAGACGTCAGTGAGCTATATGCCCTAGCCGACAAGTGTGCGCGTGCTGAGGAGGGGAGAAAACTCCCCGGAGAGAACATAGAAGCAGCAGGATCAGATAGTGAGGGGACCGCCCCGGCAAAGAAAAACCGGCGGCGGAACAACAGGAAGAAGAAAGGCAAAGATGTGCTAGTCGTTGAGCATTCCGGCAACGGAGATGGCGCCAAGAAAGCCAAAGCTGGTAGCTCCGGCGGCACTAACTACCAAGCTGTGGCGGTCGCTGACAAGCAGGACGGCACCGACAAGCAGTACTGTAAGATCCACCGCGCCAAGGGCCATGACCTCCAGAGCTGCAAGAAGGTCGAGCAGCTTGTTGAGCAGCAAAAGGCTGAATACGAGCGACGCGACAAGGAGAAGGCCCAGGAGGGTGCTGGAGGAGCCGGCAAGAAACGCCCCGGCCGAGGAGGACGCCGCGGCAAGGCCAAGCAGCGGCAAGGAGATAGACCTCCCCGCGGCCGTGACAAGGATGAAGATGACGATGAGGATGAAGATATGGATGATGATGAGACCAATGAGCAAGAGTTCCAGAAAGCCACAGAGGTCCTGTGCGTTGACGGCGGTGCTTCTCTGCATACTTCCCACCGCCAACTCAAGCAGTGGATGCGGGAAGTCAATGCGGCAGAACCACCCGTCGAGTCACGCAAGCCTCTAAAATGGTCCAGCACGCCTATCATCTTTGATATTGAGGACCACCCTGATCGCATAACTGCGGTCGGGTGCTTGCCGATGTTGGTTTCACCAACTATCCGCAACCTCAAGGTCACTAAGATGCTAGTTGATGGCGGGTCCGGCTTGAACCTGATCTCCTCCGCGGTACTCCAGAAACTCCAGATCCCTGATAGCGAGCTCGAAGAGACCGGCACATTCCATGGAATCAATCCGGGAAGGAGCAAGCCGAAGGGAAAGATCACGTTACCGGTAACATTTGGCAGCGAGTTGAACTTCAGGACTGAGAGGGTCACTTTTGACGTTGCTGACTTTCCATTGCCTTACAATGGGATACTCGGCCGTCCAGCACTCGCCAAATTCATGGCAGGCTCTCACTATGCATACAACATGCTGAAGATGCCAGGCCCGATAAGTGTCATCTCTATCCCTGGCGACAAGAAGGACGCTCTTATCTGCACCGACAAGATCTACCGGGAAGCAGCAGCCGCAACAGATCGCAAGTCACTTGCCGTTGAAGCTCCCGGGGCAAAGAAGACCAAGTCCGGCAAGAGTCCTGATGCCCACTCCGGCAAGCGCACCTCTTCGGAGTGCTGCGCTACCATCGAGGATGCACCATCGAGCTCCACCGGCAAGTGTAAGAAGACAATGGCAGCTCCACCAGAGACCAAGAAGGTGTCCGCCAAGGAGGACGGCACTGGTGGTACCTTCACCATCAGTGCCACTCTCGACCCTAAATAGGAAAGTGCGCTCGTTGCTTTCCTGCGGGCGAATGTCGACGTATTTGCGTGGCAACCGTCTGACATCCCCGGTGTTCCCAGGAAAGTAATCGATCACCATCTTGCCGTCTGTCCTCATGCGCGGCCCTTCAAGCAGAAAGTTAGGAAGCAGGCAGTGGAGCGCCAAGAATTCATAGCAGAAGAAATCAAGAAATTGGAAGCAGCAGGCCTTGTCAGAGGAGTGCTCCATCCTATATAGTTGGCCAACCCTGTAGTCATGCGCAAGGCGAACGGGAAATGGAGGCTTTGTATCGACTTTACCGATGTCAATAAAGCTTGTCCCAAAGACCCATTTCCCTTGCCGCGCATCGACCAGATTGTTGACTCCACAGCCGGATGTGACTTGCTTTCATTTCTTGATGCATACCCAGGATACCATTAGATCTTCATGGCAGAAGAGGATGAGGAGAAGACCGCATTCATCACCCCATGTGGCACATACTGTTTCGTACGGATGCCTTTCGGTTTAAAGAATGCTGGTTCAACATTTGCAAGGGTAGTCCATTACGCTTTTGAGCCGCAAATGCACAAAAATGTGGAAGCCTACATGGATGATATAGTGGTCAAGAGCAAGGACAAGGCGACTCTGATTCAAGATTTAGGCGAAACCTTTGCAAATCTGCGCAAGATCAACCTCAAGCTTAACCCCGAGAAATGTGTGTTTGGAGTCCCCTCCGGCAAGCTTCTCGGGTTCTTCGTGTCTCAGCGGGGAATTGAAGCCAATCCCGACAAGATCAAGGCCATTGAGAAGATTGAAGCACCAAAGCGCGTCAAGGATGTACGAAGGCTTGCCGGTTGTGTAGCTGCTCTCAGCAGGTTTATCTCTAGGTCTGCTGAGCGCGCCCTGCCATTTTTCAAAATATTGAAAAAGGCAGGTCCAATGAAATGGACTCCGGAAGCGGAGGCTGCACTGCAGGACTTAAAGAGATACCTGTCCTCCACTCCAACACTTGTCGCACCTAGGCCACAAGAGAAGTTGTTGCTATATATAGCGGCAACCAATCAAGTGGTTAGTGCTGCGTTAGTGGCAGAGAGGGAAGCGGATGATGAGCCAGCAACCACGGCAGATGCATCCAGCGACAAGCAGGGGACTTCATCAGCGAGCTCTGGTCCCGGCAAAGATGGATCTGCGCAGACGCATGAGAAGATGCAGAAAAGAATGGTGCAGCGCCCAGTTTACTTTGTCAGCTCCCTTCTGCAGGGGGCTAGGTCAAGGTACTCTGGTGTACAGAAATTGCTTTTCGGCCTTCTCATGGCCTCGAGAAAGCTGCGCCATTACTTTCAAGCACATGAGATCACAGTCTTCACTCGTTTTCCGCTGAAGAGGATACTGCAAAATCCGGAAGCAACAGGCAGGATTGTCGAATGGGCACTGGAACTATCAAGCTTTGGCCTCAAGTTTGAGAGCACTTCAACTATCCAAAGCAGAGCGTTGGCAGAGTTCATAGCAGAATGGACGCCAACACAAGATGAAGAAATTCCAGAAATAAGCATCCCCGTCAAGGAAGCAAGCAAAGAGTGGCTGATGTACTTTGATGGTGCCTTCTCGCTGCAAGGCGCCGGTGCGGGCGTGCTACTTGTCACACCCACCGGAGAGCACCTCAAGTACGTAGTCCAGATGCACTTTCCCAAGGAGCAAGCAACGAACAATACCGCAGAGTATGAAGGTTTGCTTGCCGGTCTCAGGATCGCAGCAGACCTTGGGATCAAGAAGCTCATTGTCAGGGGTGACTCACAGCTTGTCGTCCGCCAAGTGAACAAGAATTATCAAAGTCCGTTGATGGAAGCTTACGTTGATGAAGTGAGAAAGCTAGAAGAGCACTTTGACGGCCTACAGATGGAACATGTTCCAAGAGCTCAGAACGATATTGCCAATGGCCTGTCAAAGTGCGCCGCACTTAAGTTACCTGTGGAACCAGGGATCTTTGTGCTCAAGCTGACTCAACCGTCTGTAACACCGTCAACTAGACAGAGCAAGAAGAGGAAGTTGATTTCTGGCGACTATTTTCCGGAAGAGCTCCCCGAAGCCGCCGCCAAGAAGGTCCCCAAGATCAACGCCAAGGGTGCTGAGGAGCAGTCTGCTCCGGCAAGCCTTAGGGTTTGTTCCGTTGAAGCAGACGCTTCCGACAAGTTTTGCTCCGGCAAGCTTGCCGGGGAACATCAAGCTTCGGCTGAGCCGCAGGTTTTCGCCATAGAAGCGGATGTTCCCACAGCAGCAGATGTGCCTTTAGTCCTTGTTGTCGAGCCGCAAGCTCCAGCATGGGCACAACAGATTGTCCATTTCCTTCAGACAGGAGAACTTCCCGAAGAGCAAGAAGAAGCGGAAAGAGTAGCCCGACAGTCAAGTATGTACCAGTTTGTCGACAACACACTGTATAGAAGAAGACTCAACGGCGTGAAATTGAAGTGTATTCACCGGGAAGACGGACAAAAGCTATTGGCAGAGATACATGGAGGCATATGTGGTCACCACATTGGCGCAAGAGCACTTGTCGGCAAAGCGTTCCGGCAAGGTTTCTTTTGGCCAACAGCCCTCCAGGATGCAACTGCACAAGTAACCAAGTGTGAAGCGTGCCAGTTCCATTCCAAGCAGATACACCAGCCAGCTCAAGCTCTCCAGACGATCCCTTTATCCTGGCCATTTTTGGTCTGGGGGCTGGACATCCTCGGCCCCTTTCCCCGAGCTGCCGGGGGCTTTGAGTACTTGTACGTTGCAATCGACAAGTTCACAAAGTGGCCGGAAGTGGAAGCAGTAAGGAAGGTGACAGCACAGTCAGCAGTCAAGTTCTTCAGGTTGATTGTTTTCCGCTTCGGGATCCCTAACAGGATCATCACCGACAATGGCACGCAATTCATGAGTCGCACCTTCATGCAGTACGTCCAAGATCTTGGCGCCAAGGTCTGCTTTGCTTCTGTTGCTGATCCGAGAAGCAACGGTCAAGCGGAGAGGGCAAATGCTGAAGTGCTGCGCGGGCTCAAGACCAGGACTTTCGACAGGCTGCACAAGTGCGGAAAGAACTGGATTGAGGAGCTGCCGGTGGTTCTTTGGTCGGTCAGGACGACGCCAAATCGAGCCACTGGCCAGACACCTTTCGCTCTAGTTTATGGAGCAGAGGCAGTTCTCCCCATGGAACTCGTATACAGGTCACCTCGAGTGCTCGCTTATGATGAGCTTGAGCAAGAGCAGCTGCGACAAGATGACGCGCTGCTCCTTGAGGAGGACCGTCTTCAGACTGCTGTACGAGCTACTCGATACCAGCAAGCTTTGCGCTGCTACCATAGCCGCAAAGTTAACGCCAGAAGTCTCGAGGAAGGCGACCTTGTTCTTCGGCGCGTTCAGTCCGCCAAGAATTCCAACAAGTTGACACCGAAGTGGGAAGGCCCTTACCGGGTGAAACGAGTCACTAGGCCCGGCGCTGTCCGCCTTGAGACCAAAGATGGCATTCCGATGAGCAACTCCTGGAACATTGAGCATCTTCGTAAGTTTTACCCGTAAGGCCACCTTTTGTACAAGTCTTGACGATGTTGCATGTAAGCCGGGCGCAGATCCCGTGCATAAGTAAAGCTCATGTGCTCTGCACATCTTGTCAATTTCATGCTTTCTATTTTTTCTTTGCATGCATGTATCTGACACTGTGTGCAGCGCCTACCCCCGGTAAGCAATAACGAGCCGTAAGGCTCCATATCATTATTTTCTCTTCTTTCTCTTTCTCAAAGGAAGGAAGGTTCCCTCGCCCACAAGTTTGCCGGGGGGAAAGGAGAAGATAATGGTGTGGACCAGGCGTCATTCAAGGAAGTTTCGCCTTGCCGGACAGCAAACGACAGAAAAGCTAAGTTGCCAAAGTTTGAGCAATCAGTTAATTTTTTTTAAGTTATCTTCCTCGAACGACCCTGATTTGTATGGAAAACCTGTGCGCGGAGGAACCAACTCGTAGCTAGTTGCGCCCTTACTTTGTTTCGAGTCCGCTCAACAACTTAAGTGAGCTGCGACTAGTTGCGACAAGGTTTCTTGTCGGTAGCAGCACCGCCAGCAGGCTGCTAACGTCCCGCACTCAGCGCTCGCGGCTAAGGTGCCTGCGCCGACAAGTTCCCTAAAAGCGTAGGGCAAAAACATACAAAGGAAGGGATCAAGTAAAGGAAATAACATAGCAATTGCTACCCAAAATAGAGTCATATTACAAGATAGCTTGTCGCAGCTCTAACAGATTGTTCTCATAACATGACCAGCAACGACAAGAAAAAGAGAAAACGGGCGGCCTAATCTACGTGATCGCCCTCAACCCTCTTGATCCTGCTCACCTTGTCCACAATGGGTGCGACAAGGGTCTTGAGCGCTTCCAGATCGGCATCCGGCGGCAAGGACCTGAGGACGTTGGTGAGGTTGAGGCCTGGGTTGCGGAAGGCCACCTTCACCAGCACCTTTTGGAGAGCTCCCGTGCAGATCTTGCGCGACTCGTCAGCCAGCTGCTTTGGGATCTTCTCCCGGAGTCGCTGGAGGGCCGTCGCCACGCCTTCGAAGAACATGCTGAGCTTGGCGCTGGGTTGGAGGTGCTCATCGGAGGAGTACCCGAAATCCTCCATCCCCAGCTGCGCTAGCTCCTTGTTGATGGCCGCGGCAGCATCCACAAGACCCTCGGTCCAATGCTCCACAGTCTCCCTAAAAGTGTTCTGGGCGGCAGCAGCATTCGCCAGCAGCGCCTCGTCGGCCTTGATCTTCTCCGACAAGGCCACTTCCCGCTCCCTGGCGCCATCCAGTGTCTGAGTCAAAGTGGCCAGCTTGAACTCAAGATCCGTGTTGGAGTCCTTGGCGGCGCTAAGTTCTTTGCTCCTCTCAGCAAGACGACCTTGTAGCTCGCCATGAGCGGTGGCGTCCTTCTCGCGCTCACGCTTGAGCGCAGCAAGCTCCTCGCCGCTCGCCTTGAGATCAGCCTCCAACTGCGCCATCTTCGTCTCCAGTTCCTCCTTGGCGGCCTCGGCAGCTGCGGCAGCATCCTTTGCTTCCTTGAGAGCCCCGCCGAGTGTTTGCTCGTGCGCGGCAAGCTCCTCCTCATAGCTGTCAAGGTTGACCTTGCGCTGCGCCAGCTCGCCTTCCTGCGCAGATAGCTTCTCGGCAACAAGCCGCTACTGCTCTTCAACTTCAGCCTTCTCGAGGAGGAAGGTTTTCCGCTCCTCGTCGACTTGCTCCCGCTCCTCTGCCAGGGCCCGGAGAGCTTCCTGCCTAAAACCCCGGAGCTCCTCTGCGCGCTTCTCGATGTCCACTCCCGCCTTCGCGACAAGTTCTTCTCGGGATACCAGCTTGGCTTGTCGGGCGCGGTAGAGTGACAGCAACTTCCGCAGCAGCTCCTCCTCCTCAGGCTCGTCGCTGCTGCTGTTTGGCGCGTCAACCAGCGTCAGCCCAGCGGAGGCATGCACCTCTCCATCCAGCATCTCTCCTTCGACCGGCGCCCTGGAGCTTGACGCCCAGGGAAGCTTGATGAAGATGCCGTCGCCGGCCTTCAGATAGGCGCCGGGCTGGGGCTCTTCGGAGCCTGGCGCTGCAGCAGCGGCGGGGGGATCGGCGGTCGGCGTAGCGCCTGGCGCTCCTGCGGCCTCGGGGCCGTCAGTGCGATCGCCGGATCCCTCGCCAGCTTCTGCGGCGGCAGCCTTGGCGGCCTCTTCACCGGCGGGATCATCAGCGCCGGCTTCTCCTTCGGTGGCAACGGCGTCGTCGGTATTGCTGCGCGCGTTCTCCTTGCCGGCATCCTCGGTTTCCATCGGCTCCGTGGCAGATGGGTCTGACAAACGGAAAAAGGGAGAAGAATCAAGCAAATATCCAAAAAGAAAACCAGAAGAAGAAGAACCCAAGGGAAGTTTTCAAGCAAGAGGATTACCTGTACTAGGACCAGCGGTCGTGGCCTCAACCACCGGAGGGTCGCTGGTGCTGTACCTTGCCGGAGAACTGTCCCTTGCCGGAGAACGCTCCCTTGCCAGAGAATTCTCCCTTGCCGGAGGACGCTCCCTTGCCGGGGAATTCTCCCTTGGCGGTGTAGTTGAAGCAGATGGCATTTCGGGAGCGGCTTCTGGGCACTCCTGGTGAAGCTGCTCTGCTCCTACACAAACCAAAGTCAGGTATCAGCAAAGAAAAAGCACCCATGCACGCCTAACAGCAGGAAGTAAACCATATACTTACGCTGGGGGCTGCGCTAGGGGCTGCTTTGGGGAATAGTTGCCGGGTCCGGCAAGGTGGTCTCGGACGCACCCCTGGCTGTCGCAGTGGGTTCGTCCTCGATGACAATCACTGGGACCTTGGCTCTCTTTGCCGCTCTCTGGGCCAGCGTCCTGAAAAGGAATGGGGTCAGAATGAAGCAAATCAAATACAAGACAAAGCAACAAAATTGAAGAACTACAAGTACGGCAAGGAATCTTACTCTTCTTCGTCCTCATCGGAGCTGAGCGCGGAGAGATCAAAGTCCGGCTCGCCTCCGGTGCGACGAGGCGGAGGAGTAGGTTCCCTTGTCCGCTTGGCGGGAGCAGTAGCGGTGGACCGGGAAGACCCCGCTCCAGTTGCCGCAACGGCGTGAGGAGCTCCCGCGGCAACACTGCTTGCCGCGGTAGAGCGTGTCGCATGGCATGGTGGCTGTTGACTCGTCTGCCGCTTTGCTACGTCCCCGGCCTTGCGGAGACGCCTTCTTGGTGGAGCTGGGGGCTCCGCTTACGACGAGCTGCCTGAAGGTTCGAGCCCGACAAGTTCTCCCTCGTCGGGCTCGCTCGATTCAGCTTCAGGCCCGACAAGCTCTTCCTCGCCGGCAAGCTCCTCTCGCTCGGCAAGGCTTGCCACCTCTGCTGCCTCTGCCTCCTCCACGGTGAATCCGAACTCGCCCGCGGCAGCTGCTGCCTCCGCCTCTTCCAGCCTGGTGGCGATGCGCTGCATCTCCGCGTCGATGGTGTCGCGGGTGAGGCTCTTTTGTTCATCGGGGCGGACCGCCACTTCCACCAAACCGTTGAAGAACTCCTGCACGACGTCATCTGCAGGCTCTTGACAAGTTGGGACAATCCCATGCGAATCGCACAACGGCATCATTGCACGGATGCGGTCGAGCGAGGAGTTGTTGCACAACGGAACGACACCCCTCGGCAACATGAACGCTTCGGGATGTTGAGGATCGCACTTGAACAGCTCCAGGATCATCGCGTCCAATTCCAAGACAGTGAAGTTGAAGTTGAGGCCCGGGCGCAGCCTCATGATATCCGCCGCATTCTGGAACTCCCAGGCGGGTCTCCTCCTCTCCTGCAGGGGGGCGATGCGGCGGCGAAGAAAATCTGCGCCAACGGCGCCTACGGTGAGCCCGGCAAGCCTAAGGCATAAGATCCGGGTGACGGCAATCCTCAGCCTATCGTCTTCCGGGGCCACGTTGCTCCAATCATTGTCGCGCGCTATTGGGGCTTGGCGCTGGGCGGTAAATGGCTGCGGGTTCTCCTCGACAATCCAGCACCATTCTGCTCTCCACTCCAACCACTTGCTGCGGAGCTCTCCCTCCAGATAAGCTTCCTTCTTGCCGGTCCTTGAGATCCAGGCGATTCCGCCGGATAAGGGCTCTCCTCTCTCAACTCGGGGCATGAAGAAGTGGCGGAAAAGAGCTACATTGGGATAGACTCCGACAAATTTTTTGCAGAGATGTGCGAAAACTGCCATGGTCAGGACAGCATTGGGGGTGAAGTCAAGGAGGCAGAACCCGTAGGTGTTCATGATATCACAGAAAAATTCAGAGAAGGGCGGGCAGAGCCCGCAGTAGAAGAACAGCGCGAAGAAAGGGTATCCATTCGGAGCCAATTCCGAAGCGGTAGCGGGGAGTACCTTCGTGCGCGGATGCGCTCGCGTCTCCGTCGACCAGAAGAGGTAGTAGTACTCCCTCAGTCCTTCGCGCTGAGCTGGGGGGGGGGGAGGGGAAGATTGCCTGCTCCTTCCGCAGCGCCGTGAGCCGTTGCACCTCGGCCGACTTCACGACCTTCCCGTTGTCGGCTTTCGGAGCCATGGCGGAGGTGGTGGGGGAGATCGACGGTGTTGCTGATGCTGGTGGCGATGGGGGGCGGAGCGCTGCTCTCTTTCAACTTTGGGAAGAAGGGGAGGGAGCGGCAGAGATTTCTGAGATTGGAGTAGTAACCGGCGAGATGGGCGAACTGCGCCTGTTTCCCCTGCTTATAAAGGGGAGGGCGCGGGCGTTCTGTCTTTCCGAATAAATAAACCACCCATGATCTCTCCCACGATGCCGCATTCAACGCGTGCCGTTCGGGGAGGGCGCGGTGGATACGGAGAAAGATACGACGTAACCCAGGCCGCACGTGCCCGTGCCCTGTTTTGGGCCTGGCCCAACAGCTCTCGGCACCGTGTGTGGCCCAGGCCCGGGGGCTCCTGTCGGTGTACTAGAGTAGGGGTACCCTAGTATCCCGAACTTGTGCATGGGCAGTTGCAGCCACCCACGGCAAGGCTTGCTGGGCGACCGCCAAGGTCCTCCGTGGTTCCTGTGGAGCCATTCAAGAACAAAGTATTCAAGACAAGGAGACAAGGCCCCGGCAAGAGGAGCTTGCCGGGAAGGCCAACCAAGGCATAAGAACAAAGTATTCAAGCCAAGGAGACAAGGCCCCGGCAAGAGGAGCTTGCTGGGATGGCCAACCAAGGCATCTCAAGGAACTTGCCGCGACGCGCCACGCGTCCCGGCGAGGCCCGGTGAGCGACAAGCTTCCGGACGCGACAAGACAACAACCGCGGCAAGGCGCTTGCCGCGACAAGCTACCACTCTGCACCTACGCTCCAGCACATTCACCAACGTGTCGCCCTGGGACCTTTCCAGGCGCGCGTGGCAAGAGGCTGTGCAGCCAGCGGTGCACGGTGGCAAGCGGCGCTGACAAGTTTGCCATCGTGGCGAGCGGTGGCGTCCCTGACGGTCCCTTTTTGCACTGTTTGGGCGACGTAGATGGGCATTTAATGCCTTTGTCCCCTGCCGTCAGGGTTAGGTATGATACACTGTACAGGTATCTGTACCAACCGCTATTCCTTTTCCATTTTTACCCTTGTCTACGTTGCCACCTGTCGGTGACCCCTTTAGCATATAAAAGGAGGCCCATGCGCAACGTAGAGGAGGTTCGGAAGGTTGGAAGCCAGAAAAACACTCACGCTCGGTCTTGTTAGCAGCTAGAGTGTACTGTAGCACTCAGCGCTCCCGAGCAAGAACTCAATACACTCAGACATGCAGCAGTAGGAGTATTATCTCTCTGGAGAGCTCCGAAGCTGGGTAAACTGCTCGTGTGCTTCGCCTCGATCTGCTCTTCGTGTGATCTCCGCCCCCCGCCAAACCAAAAGGGGCTCGGTCCGCCGGTCCCATAGGTGTTCGTGGATCAGCTTCCCCGACAGAGCCCTAACAAAACTAACTTGATTACATGATGAATCTCATCCAACTCCTCACCGGCCAGCAAGCCTGCGAAGGAATTACTCACTCCCCATGGGGAGCATCATGGAATTTGTGATGAAGGAAGGTTGGCGATGACGGAGACCGAAGATTCCCCTCTCCGGAGCCCCGAACGGGCCCCAGATCTGGCCTCCCGATAAAGAATAGGAGGTTGTGGCGGCTCTGTATCGTAAAACGCGATAAAACTTTCTCTCCTATTTTTTCTCCAAAAATAGGATTTTATAGCGTCGGAGTTAGGGTCAGCGGAGCCCCGAGGGCCCCACCACCCACCAGGGCGCGCCAGAGGGGGTGGGCGTGCCCTGATGTCTTTTGGGTACCTGCCCCTCTCCAATGGGTATTGGCTGCATAATTTATTATATATCCCAAAATAATTCTCCAGAAAGTTTTGACCAAATTTGAGAACTTTTATTTCTGCACAAAAGCAACACCATGGTAGTTCTGGTAAAAACAGCGCCAGTCCGGGTTAGTTTCATTCAAATCATGCAAATTAGAGTCCAAAACAAGAGCAAAAGTGTTAGGAAAAGTAGATACGATGGAGATGTATCAACTCTCCCAAGCTTAACCCATTGTTTGTCCTCAAGCAGTTCAATTGACAAACTGAAAGTGATAAAGAAAAACTTTTACGAACTCTTTTGTTCTTATTTACATATATATGGTCTAAGTAGCACCCAATTTTTCAGCGAAGATTATGACTAACCATGTCAACTATAACTCTAAAAAATTATATTAAGTCATATCAGTGGCATAAGCAACTAGCGAGCAATAATAAAATATCTCAAATGCCAACACTTTGTCAAAACAATCATGATATAATATGACAACAATGGTATCCCGCTAGCCCTTCTTGAGACCGCAAACATAAATGCAGAGCGCCTTCAGAGTCCAAGCAGCGACTAAACATTGTAATTCATGGTAGAAGAGGTCAAGTTATGATGCATTCAAGATTAATTAAACACAATGCACGAGGATGACAACAATGTTCTCAGGTCTGACGCTTGTTTGAGAAGGTGATGACTCAACATAAAAGTAAAATAACATAAAAGTAAATAGATAGGCCCTTCACAGAGGGAAGCAGGGATTTGTAGAGATGCCAGAGCTCAAAGCTTAAATCAGAGATAATTATAATTTTGGGAGGTGCACCCTTCCTGTCAACGTTACGACCAAGAGTTATCAATATCTTCCATGCTAAACACATTAACAGCGGTTCCCAAGCGGTAAAAGTAAAGGTTTACTCCCCCTCCACAAACAAACACACTCCATGGCTAGCCGAATCCACGAGTACCGTCCATACCAACAAGAGTCTTGGGGGAGCTTTGTTTAATTATTTGCGATTTTTTTATTGCGGGACTGGGCATCCCTATTATCGTCCCCTCTTGTGCAAGGATAAGTGACTAAACACTCATAATGAGAATAACCCACTTAGCATGGAAGATAGTGACCGCCCCCTGTCGCTCCATGAGCGGTCCAGGCACACAAAACAGATGTTCATTTGAAATTTTGGAGGTGGCACATGCAAATTTACTTGGAACAGCAGGTTAATACCGCATATAGGTAGATATGGTGGACCCATTTGGAATAACTTTGGTTTAAGGATTTTGATGCACAAACAATATTCCCGCTTAGTACATGCGTAGGCTAGCAAATAGATTGAGAAGTGGCCAGCGAGAGAGCGAAAACGATCATGAACATGCTTTACGAATAATTGACATTGAACTCTAGCATGAGTAGGATATAAACACCATGAATATAAGTATCGTGGAGGTTATGTTGGTTTTTATTCAACTACATGCGTGAACATGTGCCAAGTCAAGCCACTTGAAACATTCAGAGGAGGATACCATATCATCATACTACATCACAATCATTTTAATGCATGTTGACACCTAAGATAAATCATTATCCACTCCTAGCTACTTAAGCATGGCATGATAAACTATAATCTCTAATTGTCATTGCAAACATGTTTGATCATAATATGCTGAATCATGGATACTAGGTTAAAAATATATAGAAAAACAAAACAAATTGAGTTCATGCCCACTTTTCTCTGCCACAGTCACTTCATCAAATATCATCATTATTGCCTTTCACTTGCACGACCGAATGATATGAAAATAATAATAGTGCAAGAGTGTCGTGGACTAAGCCGGAATCTGTAACATCTTATTAAGAGGAGAAGACAAAATAATATGGGCTCTTTGGTAGATCAACAATAATGCATATGAGGGCCACTCAACATTTTCATCGTGGTCTTCCCCTTGGTACAACTCAATAAAAGAAAAGGAAAAGAAATTTAGAGAAAGAAACTGAAATATTTTTGGAGTTTTTAGTTTTTCCTGAACAAAGCAAATTAAAGAAGGAAAAGAAAAAACGAGAAAACTATTGACACGGGAAAGCTCCCGACAACTTAATTAAACCAGGAAGAAAAACCGAAAAGAAGCAACAAATATTTTTGGATTTTCTCAAAGTTTTTCAAACACACAAGAAGAAAGCGACAAAATAAATCTAGCATGGATAATACAATGAAAAAGTGTGGACACCGACAAGTGGAATGAAATGTGTGAACATGAATGTAATGTTAGTGGTAATACGTACTCCCCCAAGCTTAGGCTTTTGGCCTAACTTGGTAAACACCATCCGCAGCCTGGATAATAGTCAGAATGATAACTCATGGGGGATCTTGGTGCAACCTCCTCAGCTCGCTGAGCAGCCTCGACCTCCGCATTGTACGCGCCGGCCTCGCTCTCGAGAACGTAATATCTTCTTTCGTTGTGGTAATCGAAGAGAGCAGGCACATGCAAAGCAACAGGTACAATGGGTTCTTTACTGAACCTCGAGTTGTAAGTATAATTAGTGATTGTGCCCTTAAAGAATTTATGGCACTTCATGGCCTCAAAGTCTAAGTACTGGGTAGGTAGAATAGGATCGTTAGGCCAAGGTGAAACACCTGACTCCTTAGCTACACGGGAAGCATAAATCCCACCATAAAAGTGACCACTAACAGCGTTGTGTTGCAATATCTGTGCAACAATCGCTCAGAGATTATAACATTTAATTCCTTTTAGAGCAGTCCGTATGAAACTCAAATCCAGGGCACAAAGTGTACAACAATTTTCCCATGATGTATTTGCCATTAAAAAGTGAAAAGTAATGAATTCATGGAAAATGAATACTTTGTATTCAAGCTTGAGTCACTCCTCTATCCTCACCATAATAGAGAGTAGTTAAAAATGACTCATAGTCAAATCTTGGTGGCTCGTCTAACGAGCCCCAATATGGAATTTTGCATGCAACATAGAAGGTTTCTAGTGGCATGGTGAAAGCATTATTATAAAGGCTAAATGAAACTCTAGACTTACAATTTGAATTTCTTAGTAAACGTCTCCGTGAGGTTTAGATGTTGAATGCACTGAAGGGAGTGAGTTCGGTGTTGTGAACATATTGCTCAAATTCTTCCTTGATATCTACATCAACCATAAACTCGTTACACGGCCATAGGCACGATTTGGTGTCGACATCCCACGTCGAGCTTGCATTTGGTTCAACATAAGATTGTCGAACCGAGCTTCCGCTTGATGATGCCTCCGAGGACCACCTCCTTGAAGAACTCCTAAAGAATTGCATTTTTATTTGCATACAATTTCAAGTAGCAATCCCCCAAAATAGTTTCGGAAACAGAGCTTTGAGCAAACAGATCGAAATCCGCGGGTTTGAGAGCAAGAACACGAGAGAGAGAGAGAGAGAGAGAGAGCTATGTTGGTTTTTTTCTGGAGGTAGGAGATGACATGGGCTAAAGAGACAAGTGAGGGGACCCACGTGGGTCCCATCAGCCACTAGGGCATGCCTAGGGTGGCTGGTGTGCCCTGGTGTCTTATGGGCACCAGGGGCACCCCCTGATGTTATTTGTACCAGAATTCAGAAATATTTAGAAAAAATCATGTAAAACTTTCAGGTCATTCTGAGCACTTTTAGTTTTGAGTATTTTTTTATTGCACGGAAAATCCAGAAAACAGGATAAACATGGCATTTCATTTTATTTAACTAAGAAAAACAGAAAACAAAAGACAAGGACAGAAGGTTGTGTTTTACTACATTCATCGACCACATGTCTCTCAAAAACAATCCATTAATAAGGTTAATCAAGTCTTATTAACAATCACTTTCGATTAACATGAACGAGAAGAACTTTCGTAGAACACTAAGTTACCTCAATGGGGATATGCATGTTCCCAACAATAAGTATATTATATTTGTTTTTGGTTGTATCTAAAGGGAGTTGAAAACTTCCAACAGTAATTGTTGAAGATTTTTTAATAACATTAATACTATTCACTTGAAATGGTTTCTTCGGAAAGTGCGCCGTACGATCATTACCATTGATATGAAAAGTGACTTTGCTTTTATTGCAATCAATAACAACCCCTATAGTATTCAAAAAGGGTTTACCAAGAATAATTGACATGTTGATGTCCTCGGGCATCTCAAGTATAACAAAGTCTGTTAAGGTAGTAACATTTGCAACAACAACGGGCACATCGACACAAATACCGATAGGTATGGCAGTTGATTTGCCAGCCATTTTGCGATGATATCTCAGTAGGTATGAGTTTATTCAAATCAAGTCTTTTATATAAGGAGAAGGGCATAACACTATCACCAGCTCCCAAATCACATAAAGTAGTTTTGGCATAATTTCTTTTGATGGAGCAAGGTTCCTGAATCTCCAAGTTTTTTAGGTACTCCATCCTTAAAAGAGTAATTAGCAAGCCTCGTGGAGATTTCAGCTTTAGGTATTTTTCTTCTATTAGTGATAATGTCTTTCATGTATTTAGCACAAGGGGCCATCTTTAAAATATGAGTCAAGCGGGTATGCAAAAAGACTGGCCTAAGCATTTCAGCAAAGCGTTCAAATTCTTCGTCATCTTTTTTCTTATATGGTTTAGGTGGAAAGGGCATGGGTTTCTGAACCCATGGTTCTCTTTCTTTACCATGTTTTCTAGCCACAAAGTCCTTTTTATCATATCGTTTATTTTGAGCTTGTGGGTTATCAAGATCAACATCAGGTTCTTTCTCAACATCAGGTTCTTTCTCAACATCATTATCCGATTCTTTTTCATTGTTCGGTTGAGCATCATCGTGAACATCTTTATCATTTTCATAATCACTGTGTAAATGTTCATTACCAGATTGAGTTTCAGCATCTAAGATAGAGACATCATTATTATCTTTAGGAGGTTTTTCAATTTCAGGTTCACTAGAGGTATGCAAAGTCCTATCATTTTTTTCTTCTTTCTTTTAGATGGAGAGGCAAGATCTCAGCTATGGTGAAGATGTACACACAAGATTTATGAGTTCAGGCCCTTCTCAGAGGAAGTAATAGCCCTACGTCTTGGTGCCCGGAGGCGGTCGACAGGATTATATGGGTGTGATGTTACAGGGGTGCGAACCCTTGTCCCAGAGGAGGGGGGTGGCTTATATAGAGTGCGCCAGGATCCTAGCCATCCTCCATTACAAGGGGCTTAATGTACATAAAGTAGGGGCGTTACCGATAACGCCAGCCATACGTGTTATTAATGACCGTAAAGACTACAGAGTGAATGTACGACCGTTGCAGTGCTGAGTGACTCCTTGCCTTCAGTAGGTCGAGTGATTCCTCATATAGTCGAGTGACAACAGGTAGGGGGACACCCGAGTGATATGACTGGTCGAGTGGATTGCACTCGACATCTTTGATTGGGGGTTCTTCGTTGCCTCTTGGACTTCTTATCTTCTAGGGTAGTGACCTTGGGTAGGACGTATAGGTCAGGCCTATGACCCTACCCCAGGTATGTATTCTCATCAGTAGCCCCCGAATGGATTAAGGTTTGAGTGGGAAGTAGGTTGAAGTTGAACTTATTCCGAGCTTTGCACCTTGCGAGTGTTTTACGCAGGATGGAAGGCTTACGTTGGTACTTTAGCATCGATTCAGTCGCGTTGATCCATTCAGTAAGTTGCCGACTGAACTTGTAGCGTCATCTACTGAGCACTGTCTTGGGGTGCAGGATCTTTGGCGCGATTGATAGCAGTGTATCCCGGATTTCACGGGATACGAAATTTTAGGGAAGCGGGCAGGACGGGGCATGCCGGAGTAAGTGGGGCGGATAAATAGTAGTGCCTCGATTTCTGCGCCACCTTTTTCGACATGTACGTTGTGTGCGACTATTGCAGGATTTGACAGGATCGCCTAGCCCCACGCGTCAGCCACTCGGAAGCAGCCCTTTATAAGGCGACGGAGCCAAGGCGCCTGCACTGTGCGTGTCTGTTTCTCTTTCTTCTTCCTCTGCTTCTTCACCGCATCTAGCTCCTCTGCTCTCGACGCCGCCGTTCTGTCGCCATGGTGAAGGACAAGACGGCAGCGCTGGAGCGCACGAAGAAGGCGATGGGGGTGGCGAAAGGCAAGAAGCAGAACCGTGGGTCGTCATCACGCTCGGGGCTGCCGCCAAGCTGGATCCAGGGCGATTGGATCCGGTCTTCGCTCCGCAAGAAGATCTGGATGAGCAGGTGGAGTCCGGGCTGATCGCCAAGGGTGCAGTGTTGGGGAACGTTGTAGAAAATAAAAAATTTCCTACGGTTTCACCAAGATCCATCTATGAGTTCATCTAAGCAACGAGTGATAGGAGTGCATCTACATACCTTTGTAGATCGCGAGCGGAAGCGTTCAAGACAACGGGGATGATGGAGTCGTACTCGCCGTGATCCAAATCACCGATGACCAAGTGTCGAACGGACAGCACCTCCGCGTTCAAAACACGTACGGAGCGGATGACATCTCCCGCACCTTGATCCAGTAAGGAGGATGGAGAGGTTGAGGAGGAAGGCTCCAACAGCAGCAGGCCGGCGTGGTGGTGATGGAGTGCCAGATCTCCGGCAGGGCTTCGCCAAGCTCACGCGGAGGAGGAGATGTGTTGGGGAGGGGAGGGGCTGCGCCTTGGATGTCCTCTGCAGCCCTCCCCTTGGCCCTCTATTTATAGGGGAAGGGGGAAGGGGGCCGGCCCCCTCTAGATGAGATCTAGAGGGGGGGCGGCGGCCAAGGGAGGGGGCTTGCCCCCCAAGTAAGGGGGGCGCCTCCACTAGGGTTCCCCCCAACCCTAGGTGCATGGGCCCAAGGGGGGGGCGCCCAGCCCTCCAGGGGCTGGTTCCCTGCCCCCTACGTCCCATGAGGCCCTCCGAGAGAGGTGGCCCCTCCCGGTGGACCCCCGGAACCCCTCTGGTGGCCCCGGTACAATACCGATATGCCCCCGAAACTTTCCGGTGACCGTATGACAACTTCCCATATATAAATATTCACCTCCGGACCATTCCGGAACTCCTCGTGACGTCCGGGGTCTCATCCGGGACTCCGAACAACATTCGGTAATCACATACAAGTCTTCCTAATAACCCTAGCGTCACCGAACCTTAAGTGTGTAGACCCTACGTGTTCGGGAGACACGCAGACATGACCGAGACGGCTCTCCGGTCAATAACCAACAGCGGGATCTGGATACCCATGTTGGCTCCCACATGCTCCTCGATGATCTCATCAGATGAACCATGATGTCGAGGATTCAATCAACCCCGTATACAATTCCCTTTGTCTGACGGTATGTTACTTGCCCGAGATTCGATTGTCGGTATCCCAATACCTCGTTCAATCTCATTACCGTCAAGTCACTTTACTCATACCGTAATGCATGATCCCGTGACCAGACACTTGGTCACTTTGAGCTCATTACGATGATGCACTACCGAGTGGGCCCAGTGATACCTCTCCGTAATACAGAGTGACAAATCCCAGTCTTGATCCGTGTCAACCCAACAGACACTTTCGGAGATACCTGTAGTGCACCTTTATAGTCACCCAGTTACGTTGTGACGTTTGGTACACCCAAAGCACTCCTACGGTATCCGGGAGTTACACGATCTCATGGTCTAAGGAAGAGATACTTGACATTGGAAAAGCTCTAGCAAAACGAACTACACGATCTTGTGCTATGCTTAGGATTGGGTCTTGTCCATCACATCATTCTCCTAATGATGTGATCCCGTTATCAACGACATCCAATGTCCATAGTCAGGAAACCATGACTATCTGTTAATCAACGAGCTAGTCAACTAGAGGCTCACTAGGGACATGTTGTGGTCTAAGTATTCACACGTGTATTACGATTTCCGGATAATACAATTATAGCATGAATAAAAGACAACTATCATGAACAAAGAAATATAATAATAATCCTTTTATTATTGCCTCTAGGGCATATTTCCAACAGTCTCCCACTTGCACTAGAGTCAATAATCTAGTTACATTGTGATGAATCGAACACCCATAGAGTTCTGGTGTTGATCATGTTTTGCTCGCGGAAGAGGTTTAGTCAACGGATCTGTGACATTCAGATCCGTATGTACTTTGCAATTATCTATGTCTCCATCTTGAACATTTTCACGGATGGAGTTGAAACGACGCTTGATGTGCCTGGTCTTCTTGTGAAACCTGGGCTCCTTGGCAAGGGCAATAGCTCCAGTGTTGTCACAGAAGAGTTTGATCGGCCCCGATGCATTGGGTATGACTCCTAGGTCGGTGATGAACTCCTTCACCCAATGCGCTGCCTCCGAGGCTGCCATGTACTCCGCTTCACATGTAGATCCCGCCACGACGCTCTGCTTGCGGCTGCACCAGCTTACTGCCCCACCATTCAACATATACACGTATCCGGTTTGTGACTTAGAGTCATCCAGATTTGTGTCGAAGCTAACATCGACGTAACCCTTTACGACGAGCTCTTCGTCACCTCCATAAACGAGAAACATGTCCTTTGTCCTTTTTAGGTACTTCAGGATATTCTTGACCGCTGTCCAGTGTTCCTTGCCGGGATTACTTTGGTACCTACCTACCAAACTTACGGCAAGGTTTACATCTGGTCTGGCACACAACATGGCATACATAATAGATCCTATTTCTGAGGCATAGGGGAAGACACTCATCTCTTCTTTATCTTCTACCGTGGTCGGGCATTGAGCCGAGCTCAATCTCACACCTTGCAGTACAGGCAAGAACCCATTCTTGTACTGATCCATTTTGAACTTCTTCAAAATCTTATCAAGGTATGTGCTTTGTGAAAGACCTATGAGGCGTCTCGATCTATCCCTATAGATCTTGATGCCTAATATGTAAGCAGCTTCTCCAAGGTCCTTCATTGAAAAACACTTATTCAAGTAGACCTTAATGCTGTCCAAGAATTCTATATCATTTCCCATCAAAAGTATGTCATCTACATATAATATGAGAAATGCTACAGAGCTCCCACGCACTTTCTTGTAAACGTAGGCTTCTCCATAAGTCTGCATAAACCCAAACGCTTTGATCATCTCATCAAAGCGAATGTTCCAACTCCGAGATGCTTGCACCAGCCCATAAATGGATCGCTGGAGCTTGCATACTTTGTTAGCATTCTTAGGATCGACAAAACCTTTCGGCTGCATCATATACAGCTCTTCCTTAAGATAGCCGTTAAGGAATGCCGTTTTGACGTCCATCTGCCATATCTCATAATCATAGTATGCGGCACTTGTTAACATGATTCGGACGGACTTGACCTTCGCTACGAAAGAGAAAGTCTCATCATAGTCAACCCCTTGAACTTGCCGATAACCCTTAGCGACAAGTCGAGCTTTATAGATGGTGACATTACCATCCGCGTCCGTCTTCTTCTTAAAGATCCATTTGTTTTCTATCGCTCGCCGATCATCGGGCAAGTCTGTCAAAGTCCATACTTTGTTTTCATACATGGATTCTATCTCGGATTGCATGGCTTCAAGCCATTTGTTGGAATCTGGGCCCGCCATCGCTTCTTCATAGTTCGAAGGTTCACCGTTGTCTAACAACATGATTTCTAGGACAGGGTTGCCATACCACTCTGGTGTGGAACGTGTCCTCGTGGACCTACGAAGTTCAGTAGCAACTTGATCCGAAGTACCTTGATCATCATCATTAATTTCCTCTCCCGTCGATGTAGGCACCACAGGAACATTTTCCTGAGCTGCACTACTTTCCGGTTCAAGAGGTAGTACTTCATCGATTTCTACTTTCCTCCCACTTACTCTTTTCGAGAGAAACTCTTTTTCCAGAAAGGATCTGTTCTTGGCAACAAAGATCTTTCCTTCGGATCTAAGGTACAAGGTATACCCAATGGTTTCCTTAGGGTATCCTATGAAGACACATTTTTCCGACTTGGGTTCGAGCTTTTCAGGTTGAAGTTTCTTGACATAAGCATCGCAACCCCAAACTTTTAGAAACGACAACTTAGGTTCCTTCCCAAACCATAATTCATACGGTGTCGTCTCAACGGATTTAGACGGTGCCCTATTTAAAGTGAATGTAGCTGTCTCTAGAGCGTATCCCCAAAATGATAGCGGTAAATCGTTAAGAGACATCATAGATCGCACCATATCTAATAGAGTGCGATTACGACATTCGGACACACCATTACGCTGAGGTGTTCCAGGCGGCGTGAGTTGTGAAACGATTCCACATTTCCTTAAGTGCATACCAAATTCGTGACTTAAATATTCTCCTCCACGATCCGATCGTAAGAATTTTATCTTTCGGTCACGTTGATTCTCTACTTCATTCTGAAATTCCTTGAACTTTTCAAAGGTCTCAGACTTGTGTTTCATCAAGTAGACATACCCATATCTACTCAAGTCATCAGTGAGAGTGAGAACATAACGATATCCTCCGCGAGCCTCAACACTCATTGGACCACACACATCAGTATGTATGATTTCCAATAAGTTGGTTGCTCGCTCCATTGTTCCGGAGAACGGAGTCTTGGTCATTTTGCCCATGAGGCATGGTTCGCATGTGTCAAATGATTCATAATCAAGAGACTCTAAAAGTCCATCAGCACGCAGCTTCTTCATGCGCTTGACACCAATGTGACCAACACGGCAGTGCCACAAGTATGTGAGACTATCGTTATCAACTTTACATCTTTTGGTATTCACACTATGAATATGTGTAACATTACGTTCGAGATTCATTAAGAATAAACCATTGACCATCGGGGCATGACCATAAAACATATCTCTCATATAAATAGAACAACCATTATTCTCGGATTTAAATGAGTAGCCATCTCATATTAAATGAGATTCAGATACAATGTTCATGCTAGAACTTGGCACTAAATAACAATTATTGAGGTTCATAACTAATCCCGTGGGTAAATGTAGAGGTAGCGTGCCGACGGCGATCACATCGACTTTGGAACCATTCCCACCGCGCATCGTCACCTCGTCCTTCGCCAGTCTCCGCTTATTCCGCAGCTCCTACTGTGAGTTACAAATATGAGCAACGACACCGGTATCAAATACCCAGGAGTTACTATGAGTACTGGTAAGGTACACATCAATTACATGTATATCACATATACCTTTAGTGTTGCCGGCCTTCTTGTCCGCTAAGTATTTGGGGCAGTTCCGCTTCCAGTGACCCTTCCCTTGCAATAAAAGCACTCAGTCTCAGGCTTGGGCCCATTCTTTGACTTCTTCCCGGCAACTGGCTTATCGGGCACGGCAACATCTTTGCCGTCCTTCTTGAAGTTCTTCTTACCCTTGCCCTTCTTGAACTTAGTGGTCTTATTGACCATCAACACTTGATGTTCTTTGTTGATTTCAACCTCTGCTGACTTCAGCATTGAAAATACTTCAGGAATGGTCTTCACCATCCCCTGCATATTGTAGTTTAACACAAAGCTCTTGTAGCTCGGTGGGAGCGACTGAAGGATTTGTCAATGACCGCCTCGTCCGGGAGGTTGATCTCCAGCTGGGACAGGCGGTTGTGCAACCCAGACATTTTGAGTATGTGCTCACTGACAGAACTGTTTTCCTCCATCTTACAACTATAGAACTTGTCGGAGACTTCATATCTCTCGACCCGGGCATGAGCTTGAAAAACCATTTCTAGCTCCTCGAACATCTCATATGCTCCATGTATCTCAAAACGCTTTTGGAGCCCCGGTTCTAAGCTGTAAAGCATGCCGCACTAAACGAGGTAGTAATCATCAGCACGTGACTGCCAAGCATTCATAACGTCTTGGTTCTCTGGGATGGGTGCTTCACCTAGCGGTCCTTCTAGGACATATGCTTTCTTGGCAGCTATGAGGATGATCCTCAGGTTCCGGACCCAGTCCGTATAGTTGCTGCCATCATCTTTTAGCTTGGTTTTCTCTAGGAACATGTTGAAGTTCATGTTGACATGAGCGTTGGCCATTTGATCTACAAGACATATTTGCAAAGGTTTTAGACTAAGATCATGATAATTAAGTTCATCTAATCAAATTATTTAATGAACTCCCACTCAGATTAGACATCCCTCTAGTCATCTAAGTGTTCCACGATCCGAGTCAACTAGGCCGTGTCCAATCATCACGTGAGACGGACTAGTCATCATCGGTGAACATTTCCATGTTGATCGTATCTTCCATACGACTCATGTTCGACCTTTCGGTCTCTGTGTTCCGAGGCCATGTCTGTACATGCTTGGCTCGTCAAGTTAACCCTAAGTGTTTTGCATGTGTAAAACTGTCTTACACCCGTTGTATGTGAATGTAAGAATCTATCACACATGATCATCACGTGGTGCTTCGAAACGACGAACTTTAGCAATGGCGCACAATTAGGGGAGAACAATTTCTTGAAATTGTTATAAGGGATCATCTTATTTACTACCGTCGTTCTAAGTAAACAAGATGCATAAACATAATAAACATCACATGCAATTATATAATAGTGACATGATATGGCCAATATCATATAGCTCCTTTGATCTCCATCTTCGGGGCTCCATGATCATCTTCGTCACCGGCATGACACCATGATCTCCATCATCATGATCTCCATCATCGTGTATTCATGAAGTTGTCACGCCAACGACTACTTCTACTTGTATGGCTAACACGTTTAGCAATAAAGTAAAGTAATTTACATGGCGTTCTTCAATGACACGCAGGTCATACGAAAATAAAGACAACTCCTATGGCTCCTGCCGGTTGTCATACTCATTGACATGCAAGTCGTGATTCCTATTACAAGAATATGTCTCATACATCACAATATATCATTCATCATTCATCACAACTTTTGGCCATATCATATCACAAGACAATTGCTGCAAAAACAAGTTAGACGTCCTCTAATTGTTGTTGCATCTTTTACGTGGCTGCAATTGCGTTCTAGCAAGAACGTTTTCTTACCTACGAATAACTAGAACGTGATTTTGTCAACTTCTATTTACCCTTCATAAGGACCCTTTTCATCGAATCCGCTCCAACTAAAGTGGGAGAGACAGACACCCGCTAGCCACCTTATGCAACTAGTGCATGTTAGTCGGTGGAACTTGTCTCACGTAAGCGTACGTGTAAGGTCGGTACGGGCCGCTTCATCCCACAATACCGCTGAAGCAAAATAAGACTAGTAGCGGCAAGCAAGTTGACAAGATCTACGCCCACAACAAATTTGTGTTCTACTCGTGCAATAGAGAACTACGCATAGACCTAGCTCATGATGCCACTGTTGGGGAACGTTGCAGAAAATAAAAAATTTCCTATGGTTTCACCAAGATCCATCTATGAGTTCATCTAAGCAACAAGTGATAGGAGTGCATCTACATACCTTTGTAGATCGCGAGCGGAAGTGTTCAAGAGAACGGGGATGATGGAGTCATACTCGCCGTGATCCAAATCACCGATGACCAAGTGCCGAACGGACGGCACCTCCGCGTTCAACACACGTACGGAGCGGATGACGTCTCCCGCACCTTGATCCAGCAAGGAGGAGGGAGAGGTTGAGGAAGAAGGCTCCAACAGCAGCACGACGGCGTGGTGGTGATGGAGTGGCAGATCTCCGGCAGGGCTTCGCCAAGCTCACGCGAAGGAGGAGATGTGTTAGGGAGGGGAGGGGCTGCGCCTTGGATGTCCTCTGCAGCCCTCCCCTCGCCCCTCTATTTATAGGGGAAGGGGGAAGGGGGCCGGCCCCCTCTAGATGAGATCTAGAGGGGGGGCGGCGGCCAAGGGAGGGGGCTTGCCCCCCAAGTAAGGGGGCGCCTCCACTAGGGTTTCCCCCCAACCCTAGGCGCATGGGCCCAAGGGGGGGCGCCCAGCCCTCCAGGGGCTGGTTCCCTGCCCCCTATGGCCCATGAGGCCCTCCGAGAGAGGTGCCCCTCCCGGTGGACCCCCAGAACCCCTCCGGTGGCCCCGGTACAATACCGATATGCCCCCGAAACTTTCCGGTGACCGTATGAAAACTTCCCATATATAAATCTTCACCTCCGGACCATTCCGGAACTCCTCGTGAAGTCCGGGATCTCATCCGGGACTCCGAACAACATTCGGTAATCACATACAAGTCTTCCTAATAACCCTAGCGTCACCGAACCTTAAGTGTGTAGACCCTACGGGATCGGGAGACACGCAGACATGACCGAGACGGCTCTCCGGTCAATAACCAACAGCGGGATCTGGATACCCATGTTGGCTCCCACATGCTCCTCGATGATCTCATCGGATGAACCACGATGTCGAGGATTCAATCAACCCCGTATACAATTCCCTTTGTCTGACGGTATGTTACTTGCCCGAGATTCGATCGTCGGTATCCCAATACCTCGTTCAATCTCATTACCGGCAAGTCACTTTACTCGTACCGTAATGCATGATCCCGTGACCAGACACTTGGTCACTTTGAGCTCATTATGATGATGCACTACCGAGTGGGCCCAGTGATACCTCTCCGTAATACGGAGTGACAAATCCCAGTCTCGATCCGTGTCAACCCAACAGACACTTTCGGAGATACCTGTAGTGCACCTTTATAGTGACCCAGTTATGTTGTGACATTTGGTACACCCAAAGCACTCCTACGGTATCCGGGAGTTACACGATCTCATGGTCTAAGGAAGAGATACTTGACATTGGAAAAGCTCTAGCAAAACGAACTACACAATCTTGTGCTATGCTTAGGATTGGGTCTTGTCCATCACATCATTCTCCTAATGATGTGATCCCGTTATCAACGACATCCAATGTCCATAGTCAGGAAACCATGACTATCTGTTAATCAACGAGCTAGTCAACTAGAGGCTCACTAGGGACATGTTGTGGTCTAAGTATTCACACGTGTATTACGATTTCCGGATAATACAATTATAGCATGAATACAAGACAACTATCATGAACAAGGAAATATAATAATAATCATTGTATTATTGCCTCTAGGGCATATTTCCAACATGCAGCAAGGCTGCTTGAGGGGGAGACGGAGCCGCAGCCTCGACCGGGTGAGTGTGTACTGCTCACCACCCACGTCGACCGTGGTTTTTCACTTCCTCCACACCCCTTCTTCCGAGGCTTCCTGAACTTCTTCGGTGCCCAACTCCACCATTTTTCTCCTAATACCATCACATACCTTGTCGCGTTCGTGTCGATGTGTGAAAACTTTTTTGGGGTGTCGACCGTTATCGGTGTCAAAACTGGCGGATCTCGGGTAGGGGGTCCCGATCTGTGCGTCTAGGCTGATGGTAACAGGAGACGAGGGACACGATGTTTTTACCCAGGTTCGGGCCCTCTTGATGGAGGTAAAACCCTACGTCCTGCTTGATTAATATTGATGATGTGGGCTACAAGAGTAGATCTACCACGAGATCAAGGAGGCTAAACCCTAGAAGCTAGCCTATGGTATGATTGTTGTCCGTCCTATGGACTACAGCCATCCGGTTTATATAGACAACAGAGAGGGCTAGGGTTACACAGAGTCGGTTACAAAGGTAGGAGATCTACATATCCGTATCGCCAAGCTTGCCTTCCACGCCAAGGAAAGTCCCATCCGGACACGGGACGAAGTCTTCAATCTTGTATCTTCATAGTCTTGGAGTATGGCCGATGATGATAGTTCGGCTATCCGGACACCCCCTAGTCCGGGACTCCCTCAACCGCACTGGGGCCTTTTCAAACATATTTTCACCATCCGTTCCCAGTCGGTGAAGAAAGCGAAATCGAGTGACTCAAAGACTCATGTCATTCAGATGTGTGGGGCTTTGGGTATCCAAAAGATGAAGAGGAGTTCTTTCCCTTCCATGACTCTCCCTGAATCAGTTAGGGGCTGGCATTCGACCTAGTTCTACTGCCAGGACCTCCCAACTCCAGGTCAGTCAACCGACCTTCCCCACTTCACTTTTGACCGTGTCCAGACTCCTTCCTCACTGAAAGTGACTGCTGCTGAGAACATGGAGACGAAGATGTTGGTTGAGAAAGTGGTCCAACTGATTAATGAGGGTGTCACTAGCATGGACCTGCTAGAAGTATTCCTCAGTCGACGCATCCAACCTCTTCAGGCCCATGACCATCCCATGTGGTTGTACTCTGGGTCTGACGACACCGCTCGTGTTCATCCAGAGGAAGTGCCAGCCAAGAGCGTGGCCATGTGGTTGAAGAGCATTACAGGCAACCAGGACAACCCCACAGGAGCCAGGCGAGTCATCCCCTTTAGTGATAATAATCAGCCCGACAAGGTATGTTCTTTATTCCGACTGTCTTTGCATGCACATTCCAACTGTCTTTGCATACACATTCCGACTATACTTGAGCTCGACTGACTTTTACTTGACTTCTTGTCTTGTAGGTTTTTACTGACATGTATTCGATGCCCAATGGTGAACAAGCTCTGGAGCAGGACCAGGAGGGAGAGGCCAGCGCGGAGGAGAGCGGCGAATGGGAATATTCGGATGAAGACGAGGAGGAGGAGAGCGAGGAATCAGACGACGAGGAAGAAGCCGACTCACCGCCGCGCTCTGAATGCCGGTCCAAGCAACACCATGACCCGGTGAGCGGGCGTGGAAAGAGTGTGGCCCCAAGTACCCACACACAGAAACGCACTCGGACGTCGACTCCGGAGCCGACAGAGAAGGTCGCCAAGCAGCCCAAGGTTGCTCCTCCAAAGGCTCGGAAGACTTTGCCGAGGATCAAGATGGATGTCCCCGTCGCTTCAGGGTGAGTATCTTTCTTGCATTTATCTAGGCCGACTGAAGCTTTTGTTCTGACCAAATGGATCATGTATCTTTCTAACCCAACTTCTGCTGCAAATGACATGGATATCGACAAAGCTCCAGGAGATGAGGAGACCGACGATGCGGCCACCTCCTGAGCTGGTAAGTCCGTTCGACCAGACTCCATTTAGTCGATTGGGTTGTCAATCGGCTGAACTTCTGATGTCTCTCTCTCTCTGCAGCTCCGCGAGATGTCGTCGTGCTTCCTGATGATGAAGAAGAAGAAGTGCGTCTACTGGAGAGGAGGAGGAGAGGAGGAGGAGAGGTGGGGGCTCAAGCAGGAGAAGGCTTGAAGTTCAAGTCGCTCAGTCGATGCCGGTGCTTGAGGCGGTGGTCGAGCGCCTCGGAGACCCGGCTCGGACCAACGTCACATTCGCCAGCCCATTGACGACTGATCGTCAATCGGGGTCGACTGCTCTAGCTACTGCCACTCTAGTGCAACTCCACACATCTGACCCAGTAGCTGCTTCGGCCGCCTTGGAGCCATCACTCTTCACTGCATATCAGACCCCAGACGATTCGCCAAGTGCTGCTAGGGAGGCTCTTCGCCAGGTGAACCTTGTCATGGAGCAGGTGAAGGTGATGCATGAGGCTAGTCAGGTGGCTTATAACGCCAACACCGCCCTGCAGACCAATGTTATGGTCAGCGAATTTCCGACTGAACTTTTGAATGATGTTTTATATCCGATCACCCACTGGGTGTGCCTGTGTTTAGAGTTTAGGAAGTCTTCCACTTCACTCAACTCATGGTGAGTCTTAGTAATCTTTCTGGACCAGTGGGGGCACGCCGAGTGCACCCACTGGGTGTAGCCCCCGAGACCATGGTCGACTGCTGGCAGTCGGATGAGGTCTTAGAATCTTCTCCTTTTTTTTGACTCACGCTGAGCGGACCATGCTGAGTGTTGACTAGATCAGTGGGGGCACGCTAAGTGCACCCACTGGGTGTAGTCCCCGAGGCTACTATTGAATATTTGATTCGGCAGTAGTCTTAGAGTAACTTTAACTGTCATTGTCTTTTGTTTCCGCCGACTGATATATCTTTCTTTCTCACCGACTGCAGAAGTCTTGTGATCTTGGAGCTCGGCTTTCTGAGTTAAAGAAGAAGCATATCAGACTTGAACTTGATCTTGAACTCGCAAATAAGAACCTCAAGACTGCTCAAGAAGAAACGGCCATCATGGGAGGTAACCACTCGACTCTTGCCCACCTAGTAGCTCGCGTCTTTCACTTTTTTCTTTCAGTCTCTTTGAACCGAGTGACTTCACCCAAGAAGATGTGCATAGTGAAAACCGTCAACTTCAGGCTCGTCTGAAGAGTGTTGTTTCTTTAGAGAGAATGAAGGAAGCTCTGGAGAAGAAGGACCAGGACCTTGCTGCTGCTCAGAAGGAAGCACGTGAGAAGACAACGCTTGCGAACAAGAAGCTGGCTTCAGTCGGCAAGTTGGAAGAGGAGAACTCGAAGTTGAAGACCGCCATCTCGGAAGCCAATCGGGAAGTCGAGCAACTGAAGAAGGACAAGGAGAACCTGACCAATGAATTTGGAGGCCTCAGAGCCAAGACAGGCAAACTAGAGTCCTATCTGGGACAACTTGCCGCGAAACTAGTTCTGAAGCTTGAAGGTACATCCGCTCGACTGGTTAATTGTCATCGATTGAAGTATGTTGTAATATTGCCGACTCACTATTTTTCATGATGGAGCAGAACTTTGTTAGGATTTTGAAGCCGAAACTGGGCGGGTCGAGACAGGTCTCGACCCCATCAATTGTCCTATGAAAGATGACATTGCGATGAAGTTGCTGCAGTTGGAATCATGCTTGGACGACGTCGTTGCCTATCTGGCTCGACTGAAGACCGCGATGACCCGGGTTGACGCTGAACTCTGGCCTCAGGCAGAACTTTCTCAAGACCTTGAGTCGCTGATGACTCGACTCAATCAGATTCATGGTCGAGTGTAGGAGTGGAGAAGTCAGCCGCTCGCTGTGGCGCTAACGTCGTCCTGTCATTGGTTCGAGTGCACTGCAAGGATGCCAGAGAAGACAAGTTGGCGGCCCTCAAGGTTGTGAATACTAAGAAGCACACCCTCCAGTCCTTCATGGCCACCTTCCTTGAGGATGCCACTTGTATTGCGGACAACATTCACCTTGACAGCTTCTGCGATCCAGCCAGCCCTTCTCCCGCCGAGTGATCGAAAAAACATTATGCATCACCCTCATTTGCCTCGGAATGCCGAGTGATTTTGTAATCGTTGAAACTCCTCCGAGCCTGACGCCCGAGTACTTTAATCCGCGGTTAGGAACCTTTGGATTTATCTGAACTTGGCTTATCTTTGAATATTCTGTGTTTGTCTTCGAGCGGAACTCGTTCTTCACTCGGATTGGTTTTTGTACTCTAGATGCAGCTTCTGAGGAAGAGGTCGCAGTCGACTTGTCGGACGAGCCTTGAGCACCATTGATCAGCTCATCAGTGAGGCACTCAGCAGTGGCTTTGACATTCCTGAAAGCAGTTTGCCTTGGCACTAGCTGTTGGACGAGCCTTTGGCAGCATTGATCAGCTCATCAGCGAGGCATTCAACAATGGTCTTTACGTTCCTAAAAGCAACTCGCCTTGGCGTCAGCTGTTGGATGAGCCTTTGGCAGTGTGCACAATCTCATCCTTCTTCTTGACAGTGCAGCCCCAGGGGAAGGGGTCGTGGTCGACCCGTACCATTCGGTTGGGTTTTTCAAACTTAGGCGAGTACTGGACTGCAGCTAAGCCTCTGAGTGAGAGGCTGGCTCACCACTCGGTAGGATTTTTCAAACTTAGGCAAAACGGGTTCGAAGCTAAGCCCTCAAGTGAGAGACTGGCTCACCACTCGGTAGGATTTTTCAAACTTAGGAGAAACAGATTCGCAGCTAAGCCCCCGAGTGAGAGGCTGGCTCACCACGCGGTAGGATTTTTCAAACTTAGGCAAAATGGATTCGCAACTAAGGCACCCACTGGGGGATTTTAGAACATGTAAAAAATGAATAACAATCATCCGAAAGACTGTAAAATCATGCCTTTGATAATCAAACTAAAAGGTATTTCTTATTACATCTCAACAGTCTGAATGCTTAAGAGTAAAAGGGGCGGAGCAGTTCCGCATTCCAAGCACGTGGCTCATCTTTATTGTGCTGGACGTTGAAAAGATGATATGCTCCATTGTGGAGCACTTTGGTGACGATGAAGGGGCCTTCCCAAGCAGGAGCGAGCTTGTGTGGTTTTTGCTGGTCTACTCAAAGAACCAAGTCTCCCTCCTGAAATGCCCGACCCCTTACGTTTCTGGCGTGGAATCAACGTAGGTCTTATTGATAAATGGTCGACCGAATCAAGGCCATCTCTCTTTCTTCTTCCAGGAGATCGACTGCATCTTGCTGGGCTTGTTCTGCTTCCTCTTTTGAGAAGAGTTCGACTCGGGGCGCATTGTGAAGCAAATCACTCGGGAGTACAGCTTCAACTCCGTAGACTAAGAAGAATGGAGTTCGTCCAGTCGACCGTTTAGGAGTTGTCCTCAATCCCCAAAGTACTAATGAAAGTTCGTCAACCCAGGAGCCTGCTGCATGCTTGAGGTCACACATCAATTGGGGTTTCAGTCCTTTGAGAATCAATCCATTTGCTCTTTCAGCCTGCCCATTCGACTGGGATGGGCAACTGAAGCGTAATCGACCCTTGTGCCTTGGGAAGCACAAAAGGCTCTGAACTCGTCAGAGTCGAAGTTCGACCCATTATCCGTGATGATGTTGTGCGGAACACCATATCTGAATGTCAATTCTCTGATGAAGCTTACAGCTATACATACTTCCAGGTTTTTAATGGGCTTGGCTTCAATCCATTTGGTAAACTTGTCGACTGCTACCAGCACATGGGTAAATCCACTTCTGCCAGTCCTCAGAGGTCCAACCAAATCTATTCCCCAGACAGCGAAAGGCCAGCCGAGTGGAATAGTCTTCAGAGCTGACGCATGCTTATGGGACATGTTGGAGTAAAACTGACATCCTTCATATTTGTCTACTATTTCTTTTGCCATCTCGTTGGCATGTGGCCAGTAAAACCCGGCTCAGTATGCTTTGGCCATGATGGTCCGAGAGGACGCATGGTGACCACAGGTCCTCGAGTGAATATCATTGAGGATCATTCGGCCTTCTTCTGGTGTGATGCATTTCTGGCAGACTCCAGTTATGCTTTCTCTGAACAACTGACCTTTTATCACAATAAAGGCTTTAGATCATCGGACGATCTGTCGAGCCTCTTCTTCATCCTCTGGAAGTTCTTTCCTAAAAATGTAAGTGATGTATGGCACTATCCAGTCGGGAGTGACGACCAAAACCTCCATGACTAAGTCGACCATGGCTGGGATTTCAACTTTAGTCGGATCTGTGGCGCTCTTAGGTTGTGGGGACTCTTCAGTGAAAGGATCTTCCTGGACTGAAGGTGAATGAATATGCTCCAAAAACACATTGCTGGGAATGGCCTCTCTCTTAGATCCTATCTTTGCCAATTCAACTGCGGCTTGATTTTTCAGTCGGGGTATATGGTGAAGCTCCAACCCTTCAAATTTCTTTTCCTGTTTTCTTACTGCATTGCAATAACCAGTCATGGCTGGGCTCCTGACATCCCATTCTTTCATCACATGATTAACCACAAAATCCGAGTCACCGTAGACCATAAGGCGACGGACGCCGAGTGAAATGTCCATACGCAACCCGTACAAAAGTGCTTCATATTCAGCTTCATTGTTGGAAGAGTCAAAATGAATCTGGAGAACATAGCTAAGCTTGTCTCCACATGGGGATACCAACACTACCCCAGCACCGGAACCATTCAGCATCTTGGAGCCATCGAAGAACATGGTCTAATGCTCCGAGTGAACTTGAGTTGACAGTTGTTGTTCAATCCACTCGGCAAGGAAAACTGCGATTGCTAGGGACTTGATAGCTTTCTTTGCCTCAAACTTGATATCCAATGGGAGGAGTTCAATCGCCCATTTCGCCACTCGACCAGTTGCATCTCTGTTGTTCAGAATTTTAGACAATGGTGCGTTGTTGATGACTGTAATGGAGTGATCGGAGAAATAGTGTGCAACCTTCTTCATGGTCATGTAGATTCCATAGACAAGCTTCTGATAATGTGGATATCTCTGCTTGGATGGAGTCAAAAGTTCAGAGAGATAATACACTGGGCGTTTAAGTTTATAAGCTTTTCCTTCTTCTTCCCGCTCGACCGTTAGTACTGTACTGACAACTTGTCCAGCGGCTGCAATTGTAAAGCAGTAAAGGCTCTTTGCTAATTGGCGCAGCAAGCACCGGCTGGGTGGGAAGCAGGGTTTTGAGCTCTGCAAACGTTGCTTCAGCTTCATCAGTCCACTCGAACTTATCAGATTTTTTCATCAGTCGGTAAAGAGGCAAGGCCTTTTCACCGAGACGAGAAATGAATCCACTCAAGGTGGCCAAACAACCAGTAAGCTTCTGAATGTCATGCACACGCACAGGGCGTTTCATTCGGAGGATGGTACTGACTTTTTCTGGATTTGCGTCGATCCCCCGCTCGAAAACAAGGAAACCGAGTAACTTTCCACCTGGAACTCCGAATGTGCACTTTGACGGCTTAAGCTTGGTATCATGCCTTCTTAGGTTGGCAAAGGTTTCTGCGAGGTTAGTTAGTAGGTAGGAATCTTTACGTGACTTGACCACAATGTCATCCATGTATGCTTCCACATTCCGACTGGTTTGAGTGAGCAGGCACTTCTAAATCATCCTCATGAATGTGGCTCCGGCATTTTTAAGACCAAATGGCATGGTGACGTAGCAAAAGCACCCAAATGGGGTGATGAAAGCAGTTTTTATTTCATTGGGACCATACAGTCGGATGTGATGACACCCGGAATATGCATCTAAAAAAGACAAGCGCTCACACTTCGTAGTCGAGTCAACAATCTGATCGATGCGGGGGAGAGGGAAATGATCTTTCGGGCAGTCCCGATTGATATGCTTAAAATCGATGCACATACGAAGTGAATCGTCCTTCTTAGAGACCATGACTACATTGTCAAGCCACTCAGAGTGGTAGATATCTCGGATGAACTCTGCTACTAGGAGCCGAGCCACTTCCTCTCCAATTGCCTTTATCTTCTGCACGGCGGACCACCGAAGATGCTCTTTGACGGGTTTTACCTTCGGATCGACACGCAAACGGTGCTTAGCCAGTTCTCTGGGTACACCCGGCATGTCAGAAAGTTTCCACGCGAAGATGTCCCAGTTCTCACGGAGGAACTGGATGAGCGCTTCTTCCTATTTGCCATCGAGTGTTGTTGAGAAATGAGTCGGTGCGGCATTGGGATCGGTCGGGTGAATATGAATCGGCTTCGTTTCACCAGACGACTGAAATACAGAATCCATGGCAGGCTTCTTAGCTCGGAGCAAATCACTCGGATCGGCATTCTTCTGATATTCTTGAAATTCAACTGCTGCCATTTGTGCATCGGCAATTTTGTAAGCCTTCTGGAAGCATTCCGCCGCTTTCTGCCGATTGCCAGTAACTGTGATCACAGCACTGGGGCCAGGCATCTGCAACTTGAGGTACACGTAACATGGTCGAGCCATAAAACGTGCATAGGCAGGCCTACCCAGAATGGCATGATAAACACTCTGGAAATCCACAACTTCAAACGTCAACTTTTCCTTATGGTAATTCTTGGAATTACCGAAAACCACGTCAAGGGCGATTTTGCCGAGTGATTCGGCTTTCTTTCCAGGGATAACACCATGGAAACTCATATTGCTCTCGCTAAGTTTGGACATCGGAATGCCCATCCCCTTCAAGGTTTCAGCATAAAGGATATTCAGGCCGCTACCACCATCCATTAGCACTTTGGTCAGTCGAGTGCCTTCGACCACTTGGTCGCCCACCAATGCTTGCCTCCCAGGGGTGGCTATACGCGCAGGGTGATCAGACTGGTCAAATGTGATGGCTGTTTGAGACCATTTCAGGTATGTGGTCATCGTTGCCGGGGCAACCATATTCACTTCTCTGTTGATAACTTTCAACTGACTCTTGCTCTCAACATCAGCAAAAATCATCAGGGTGGAATTGACTTTGGGATAACCATCATCTTCTTCTTCGTCCTCGTCTTTGTCCGGCTCTTTCTCTTTCTCACTGGGTTGTTTCTCTTGGAACTGCTGGATCAGGAGTCGACATTGTCGAGTGGTGTGTTTAGGACAAATCAAATTACCCTCTTCATCTTTCTTCGTATGAATGTGACATGGCAAATCCAACACATCATTTCCCGCTTGATCCTTTACCTTCTTAGGGGTCCAGGGCCCCTTAGGTTTTCCTTTAAACTTTCCTTGAACCACTCCCGCAATTTTGCCAGGTGCTGCAGGCTCGGCCTTACATTTCTGTTTTCGGTTGGAATTACCTCCGCCGACGTCTTGGCCGACTGGTTTGCCCTTTCTGATCTGGAGTCGATCCTCTTCTTCTCCGTTAGCGTACCGGGTGGCTATTTCCATCATCCGAGTCAGAGTCATATTCCCAGTCCGACTGAACTTCAGGACCAGTTCTCGGTATTTAACGCCTTCTTTGAAGGCACACACTGCTTGATGTTCAGATACATTCTCCACTGTTTGATGCAAAGTGGTCCACCTCTGAATGAAATCCCTTAGTCTCACTCGGTTTCTGCACACAATGCTGCAATTCTGTCAGCCCTGCTGGCCACTTGCAAGTGCCCTCAAAAGTTCTGACGAACACTCGAGCAAGCTCTTCCCAATTGTATATACTGCATGGGGCTAACTGAGTCAACCACGCTCTGGCTAATCCTTCCAACATCAGAGGAAGATGCTTCATTGCCACTTCATCATTCCCGCCACCAATCTGCATAGCCACTCGGTAATCTTCGAGCCAAGTTTTAGGCTTGGACTCTCTAGTGAACTTGCTGACTCCAGTCGCTAACCTGAAGTTGGGAGGAATCATTGCAGCCCTGATGGCTCTGCTGAAACACTCTGGACCCGAAACGTGAACTCTGCTGCCACTCGGACGATCTCTGCCAAGGTCTTCCCTCTGCGCTCTGTTCCGGTCGACCAAACCTTGAACGAGAATAGATCTTGCATCAAAGCCTGGCTCCCTTGGGTCGACTGGTGATCTGCGTCCGCCGCTATGAAGGCATCTATCATCGTACTGCCGAGGCACATATGATGCACTCCTCGGAGGAGGTGTGGGCACTCGATGATGATTGTCGCGGTCAAGTCGGTGATCATACTGCCCGCGGCCCTCATGCCGCAGGGGCGATCTTGGACTGTGGGCCGACTGAGACGCTGTTGTGTTATGCTCTCCTGCTTCTCGGAGAAAGGCCCGGATCTGCATCAAACCTCTGCCAGCCTTTGACTGGGAAGGTTGAACCGACTCTGCTATTCGGGCCACAGCTGTGAGATTTTGAATCGGAGTGCAGTATACCTTAGATGGAGGCGGGAAAAGCTGTCGTCGACTTGACTCGGGGATCCGCTCCCGAGCAAGCTCATTGAGAGCGCGCTGGAGGTTCTCCAGTCGAGTGTGCTCAGCCAAATTAGCCAAGTGCACCTCTTCCAAGGTCCGAGCCTCGGGGGTTTCTCCAACGATGGGTGTGTGGAGTGAATCCATGTTGCGGTGACGAAGTTCTTCCCTCTGCTGCAAAGAGAGGGGTTCGGGATGGTACTCCTTGTGGACGTGTGATGGATCGCCGCCACCATCCCCGCCGTCTTCACGGCGGAAACCAGGTGGACTACTTGGTCCGTCAACCATCAAGACTTCAGTCGCAGGGTCGCTGCTACCACACTCGGATGCAGTCTCGACGGAGCCAGTCGACAGGTCGAACATGCCGTGGAGAGTTTTGTAGGGATTGATCGCCATGACTTGATGAGTGGTTGAATGTCGAGCCACTGCGTGCTTCACCCATCGCTGAAGCTGCGACCGACCGGATCGCTTGCGGCGGTGAACAGCAAGGGGAAAAGACGTTGTCGGAGCCGACCGATACTGGGTCGACGGCTGCCGTAGGACGACGCTGCGAATGCATGCACGAAAATGCGTCGCCCCTCGGACGGGGAGTGCCTCGACGTCAAGTGGAGCTTCCTGAAGCCAGGCGGAGTCGTCGGCAATGAAAACGAGCGCGCCGAGCCGGATCTCCCAGCCCTCGGCTAATCCACCACCGGAAATCATGATGATGGGGATCGGAAAAATTGCAACTTCACCAACAAGTCGCTAAGACACCTGCCCCACAGTGGGCGCCAACTGTCGTGGTTCTAAGACTGACAGTAGAGAGGGGGGTAGGTATGGAGAGGCAAGATCTCAGCTATGGTGAAGATGTACACACAAGATTTACGAGTCCAGGCCCTTCTCAGAGGAAGTAATAACCCTATGTCTCGGTGCCGGAGGTGGTCGACTGGATTATATGGGTGTGATGTTACAATGGGTGCGAATCCTTGTCCTAGAGGAGGGTGTGGCTTATATAGAGCGCGCCAGGACCCCAGCCATCCTCCATACAAGGGCTTAAAGCCGGAGTAATGGGCCACGGGTAGGCTAACCCGAGCCCCAAGACCTTTCAAGACATCGGGGCAGGCCGCGCCCCTCAAGCCGAGTCCCAGACGGCGACTCCGAGATAAGCCGACTCCAAGCTGGCAACCTCCAGAGAGGCCGACTCCAGGCTGGCGACCTCCAAGGAGGCCGACTATGGGGAGTCGGCCCAAGACTCCTCCCTCATCCCGAAGTACGATACGGGGTACGGTCACGGCGTGGCCGTCCCCCTGCTCACGAAGGACCGGCATGGCTACAGTGAGCCGTATCGCTGGAAGATCTCTGGCGAGGCGCGCCACTGTTGCCATGCCTGCCCTGACCTCAGCCATAGTGCGCAGTACACTGTGCCCACGATGCCGGCCTGTATGACCCGAAGGCGGTGGGGCCGCCTGTCAGTGGGAGGGCCGAAGGCGGCCTGGGTACCCGAAGACGGACCTGTGGGAGTCGGCCTCCCTGGAGTCGGCCGCCTCCTCCCCTGGGCCCCACGTGCCATTAACCAGATACGATGGGGAATGGCGATGGTGATCGCCCGATAGACGGCGGCACTGTTGCCACGACCCGATGACCAAGCCTGCGTCACCAGGAGTGTCGCTACAGTATCAAGCCTGTCCGCGGGACCTGCCAGTCGGCGGGCCCCAGAAGCCGGTGGGAAGGACGGTGGCCAGAGAGACAGACGGCTGGGACCCGCGCCCAGCCGTATTACTATTGTACCCCCGGGGGGTAGGCCTATATAAACCCCCCGGGGCACCCATGCAAAGGGTTCGGACCTGAGTAGAGATAGACCAGATAGCACGGGAGGAGAGAACTAGCCTTGCTCTCTCCTGCCTCCCAAAACAGCTCTAGGAGCACCATTGTAGTCACCTTGCTTGAGTGATCATGCGGAGACCCCGCAGAGCAGCAGTAGGGGTGTTATCTCCTAGGAGAGCCCTGAAGCTGGGTAAGTTCCGCCGGCGTGCATGTCTTTGCCTCATCCCGCTTCCAGGCACCGGCGACGTTCTACTCGCTCCCACCATGATAAGCCATCCTTTGGCATATGTCGTATCCAACCCCCGACATTTGGCGCCCACCATGGGGCGAGGTGCACCGTCGTCCGGAGATCTGCTTTGGACGGGAACCCTGTTCCTTCCCGGCGAGCGCAGCCAGCCCGGCACGCCGGATGGCGTTTGTGCCGACGCACTGCATGGCGCGGAGATCGCCTGTGCGGCCAGCTGCCTCGCCGATCTTATCGGTGAGGTTCGCCTGTCCGATGAGCCTGCATCCGACGCAGGCACGAGTGCCCCCGAGAGCCTCCTCGCGGGCCTCCTCGACCAACTCCACGTCGCCGGCGAGCCTGCTGCGGACCTGGAGTCCATAGGATCCACCGACCCGAAGCTGGTCGACTCCGACACCGCGTCGCTCGACGCATTCCCTACCAACGTGGTGGTCTACGACGAGCCGCTCTCATACGCGGGGAGCGGTGGAAGCACCGTCACTGAGGTCCTCGTCCTCGAACACGGCGAGCGCTCCGGCGAGGGAGCACATGACCCGCGTGACGCGGCCCTGCGAGACCTTGCAGTGCCGATTCCGGAAGACGCCGACGCCGGGACGCAGGAGGCGCTCCGCCTTCAGCTCATTGAGGGCGCGAAGAAGCTGGCAAGCATGAGGTGCTTGTCAGAAGCTTACCAACGAGAGATGGATCGCGCCTTAGGCGGTTCGCCGGCTCCAACTGGGCCTAGCCGCCTAGGCGCGGTCCGACAGCGCGGCGCGGCAATCGCCAACCTCTTCGGGGCTGATCGCCCTGTGTACGCCACGCCCGCAAAGAATATCCGTGCCGCTCAGGCGGCGGCAGACGAGCTCGACAACTTCGAAGGCGAAGAGCGCCGCATAATGACGGAGCGAGTTCAGCAGCTCCTCGACGCGGCCGCCGTGCAGAATGGTGCCGGCTGCCGCACCGAGGCGCCGCAACGCCAAAACGACGACCCACCGCCTCGCCGAGACCAAGGTGCGATGTCTCGGATGCCGACTGGCGGGGTCCATGGGAAGAAGGACAAGGAGCCGGCTGTCAGCCACAGCCGAACTCACATCACCATCGAGCGCGACCAAGATGGCCGCCCCAGAGCGGTGGAACGGCGGGACGACTACCAGCCCCCCCTCCTCGCGGAGAAAGGCGAGTCTCCCCGCTGCTCGTGGAACATACGACTCTCGGTGACCGCCTTGTCCGCCGAGAGGGAGTCGGAGAGAATGACACCCGCCACCGGATCGACCGACTCCATCGATCCCTGGTGCTGGAAGAAGAAGACGAGTTGGGTCCCCCCTGCTTCAGACCCCGCATCCGAGACGAGCCCTTTCCCAAAGGGTTCACGCTCCCCCGAGACACGCCCAAATATACCGGCACCGTGAAGCCAGAAGACTGGCTGATCGACTACTCCACGGCTGTCAACATAGCGAACGGCAACAAGCGTGTTGCCGTAAGATATGTCCCGCTCATGCTCCAGGGCTCGGCCCGGATGTGGTTAAATAGTATGAAGCCTCGCAGCATCAACAGCTGGGTTGACTTCACCGAGGCTTTTGTCCGCAACTTCACGAGCACGTACAAGCGACCTCCCAAGCCCCGCCAGCTCTCCTTGTGCGTGCAAGGCCCTGATGAGTCTACTCGCGACTACCTCACGCGCTGGGGCGAACTCCGGAACTCCTGCGAGGGCGTGCACGAGGTGCAGGCCATCGAGTACTTTACTGCCGGGTGCAGAGAAGGCACCCTCCTCAAGCACAAGCTCCTCTGCAATGAGCCGGAGACCCTCGACGAGCTGCTGATCATGGCGGACAAGTACGCCACCGCCGACTCCTCCATGAAGGCAGAGATTCGGGTCAGCGCAACTGGCAAAGTCGCCCCTCAGGCTCCAAGAACTCCGGCTGGAGACACCAGTCGGCAGCAGCAGCAGAATGACCAGAAGCGCAAGGCCCCGTTGCCGACTTCCAGCAGTCGGCAGGTGGCAACGGCAGAGGACCAGCAATTGGAGAGACCGCCTCCGGCGAAGCGGCAGAAGGGCGGCAAGTCCAACTGGCTGCCAGCTTTCTCCTATGAGCAGACTCTGGATGGTCCCTGCAAGTTCCACAGCGGCGCGAAGCCGTACAACCATACCACCAGGAAATGTCACTGGCTGACAAGAATCGCCAAGGGGGACGGCTTGCCCCCTCCCCCTCCCGCTGGGCCGCCTCCTCCACAGCCGCCCCAGCAGCCGGCCGTCAGGCCAGTCGGTGCGATACAAGACGAGTTCCCGGATGAGCACGGAGCCTATGTGGTGTTCACCAGTGTAGCGGATGACCGGCGCAGCAGGCGCCAACAGCAGCAAGAAGTAAATGCAGTTGCATCAAGCACTCCAAAGTTCATGCATTGGTCCGAAAAGCCTATCAGTTGGAGCAGAGCTGATCACCCAGAGGTGATGCCGAGCCCAGGCTCTTACGCCTTGGTCCTAGGCGCCACACTTGCCACGGACAGATGGGCCGCTCGCTTCTCGCGATTACTGATAGATGGAGGCAGCAGCATCAACATCCTGTACAAGGATACAATGGAGAAACTAGGAATCAAGCAAAGACAGCTTCAGAGCAGCCGGACTGTGTTCCACGGAATCGTCCCCGGCCTTTCCTGCTCGCCAATCGGCAAGATCCTGATAGATGTCCTCTTCGGAGACAAGGATCATTTCCACCGAGAGCCAATTTGGTTTGAGGTGGTGGACCTTGAAAGCCCATATCATGCATTGCTTGGCCGACCCGCCCTGGCCAAGTTCATGGCGGTACCCCACTACGCCTACCTCAAGATGAAGATGCCGAGTTCCAAGGGAATCCTAACCGTGTCCAGCGACTACAGGAAGTCGTCCGCTTGTGCGGCCGAAAGTAGTCGGCTGGCCGAGTCCTTGGTGATCGCAGCTGAGAAACGGCTTCTTGATCGGGTCGTGGCGATGGCCGGCAAGCAGCCCGAGTTATCGCCCGATCCCAAGGAGTCGGAAGCAGAAGGATCATTCAAGCCGGCTAAGGAAACAAAGAAGATACCGTTGGACCCAGAGCACCCGGAGAGGCACGCTGTCATAGGCACTGGCCTTGACAGCAAATAGGAAGGCGAGCTCGTCGATTTCCTCCGTGAGAATCGCGACATCTTCGCATGGTCCCCCAAGGACATGCCTTGTGTCCCGACAGAATTCGCCGAGCACAAGTTACATGTCCGATCTGATATGAAGCCCGTCAGGCAGCCCTTGCACCGCCTGTCAGAAGAAAAAAGAAGAGTTGTTGGAGAAGAAATAGCCCGGCTCCTGGCGGCCGGCTTCATCATGGAAGTGTTTTTTCTAGAGTGGTTGGCAAACCCGGTACTGGTGCTGAAGAAGAACAAGCAGTGGCGGATGTGCATTGATTATACGAGCCTCAACAAAGCTTGCCCCAAGGACCCATTTGCTCTGCCGAGAATCGATCAGGTGATAGACTCCACAGCCGGATGCGAGCTGTTGAGTTTCCTAGATGCGTACTCAGGATATCACCAGATCAAGCTGAACCCGGCTGACAGACTGAAGACCGCCTTCATCACGCCGTTTGGAGCCTTCTGCTACCTGACCATGACGTTCGGCTTGAGAAACGTCGGCGCCACCTTTCAGTGTTGCATGCAGAAGTGCCTCCTGAAGCAACTCGGCAGAAACGCCCACGTCTATGTGGATGATGTAGTGTTGAAGACAAAGAAGCGTGGAACCTTGCTGGAGGACCACAAGGAAACTTTCGAGAATCTGCGCCGATTCCAGATCAAGCTCAACCCAGAGAAGTGCGTTTTTGGAGTACCAGCCGGCCAACTCCTCGGTTTCCTGGTCTCCGAACGCGGCATAGAGTGCAATCCTGTGAAGATCAAGGCCATCAATAGGATGGAAGCGCCCAGACGACTGTTAGATGTGCAGAAGTTCACCGGCTGTTTGGCATCCATCAGCCGATTCATCAGTCGGCTGGGCGAGAAGGATCTCCTCTTGTATCAGCTCATGAAGAAGATGACCTTCTTTGAGTGGACTCCCAAGGCGGACGAGGCTTTTCTCCAACTGAAGAAGATGTTGACTACTCCCCCTGTGCTGGCGGCTCCGACTCCCAAAGAGCCCATGCTCCTATACATTGCCGCCACCAGCCGAGTAGTCAGCACAGTCATTGTAGTCGAGCGCAAGGAGGAAGGCAAAGCGCTACCTGTCCAGAGACCTGTATATTACCTGAGTGAAGTACTGTCGACCTCCAAACAGAACTACCCCCATTACCAGAAGATGTGCTACGGCATGCATTTTGCCGCCAAGAAATTGAAGCCTTACTTCCAGGAGCATCCAATCACTGTGGTCTGTACAGCCCCGCTGGCCGAGATCATCGGAAGCCGAGATGCTTCTGGCCGAGTGGCCAAATGGGCCATTGATTTGGCTCCCTACACCATCTACTACGAGCCCCGCACCGCCATCAAGTCGCAGGCGCTGGCAGACTTCCTCGTCGACTAGGCCGAGACCCAGTATCTGCCACCAGCGCCTGACTCCACCCATTGGCGGATGCACTTTGACGGCTCCAAGATGCGCACCGGCTTGGGAGCCGGCGTCGTCCTCACTTCCCCCAAGGGCGACAAGCTCAGATATGCAATGCAGATCCACTTCGCCGCCTCCAACAACGTGACCGAGTACGAGGTGCTCATACATGGGCTCCGGCTTGCCAAAGAACTCGGCATTCGCCGGATCCTGTGTTATGGCGACTCCGACTTGGTAGTCCAACAATCATCTGGCGATTGGGATGCCAAGGATGCAAATATGGCGAGCTACCGTTTCCTCGTTCAGCAGCTCAGCGGATACTTCGAGGGGTGCGAGTTCCTCCACGTGCCAAGGAACGACAACGACCAAGCAGACGCCCTGGCACGAATCGGTTCCACTCGCCAGGCAATACCATCTGGTGTCGCCCTCCGGCGCCTCCTCAAGCCTTCTATCAAGCCGTCACCAGAATCAGATTCAATCTTTGTGCCGGCTCCACCTGAGGATTCCGGACCCGACTCCAAGAAGCACACAGTCGAAGCCGGCCCGGGGACTTCAGAACCCGGCCCAGGGACTGCCGCAGCAAGATTGAAGACTCCAGAGCTCGGCCCGAGGACTGCTCCAGTCAGCCCCGGGACTTTGTCAAACCAGCAAGCGGCTGCGGACTCCAACCCGCCGCCTCCTAGCCCGGCCGCCCTTATCCAAGTCGCACTAATGGCAGTTGAAGAAATAGCAGCACCTTCGTGGGCCCAGCCCATCCTCAGATTCTTAGTAAACAGAGAGCTGCCAACTGATGAAATCTTGGATCGGCAAGTGCAACGCCGAGCATCAGCCTACACCATAGTCAACAGAGAGCTGGTCAGGCGCAGCGTTACCGTCGTCTTCCAACGCTGCGTCGAGGCAGAACAAGGCCAAGCAATCCTCAGAGACATCCACGAAGGCGAGTGCGGTCACCACGCGGCCTCCAGGGCAATCGTCGCCAAAGCCTTCCGGCACAGTTTCTTCTGGCCAACCGCCCTGGAAGAGGCCAAAGAGCTAGTCCAAAAGTGCAAGGGGTGCCAGATTTTCCGTTCCAAGCCACTTCAGCCAGCTTCCGCACTCAAGACTATCCCCATCGCCTGGCCCTTTGCAGTCTAGGGTCTGGAGATGGTGGGACCATTCAAGACAGCATGAGGTGGCTTGACTCACCTGCTTGTCGCAGTAGAAAAATTCACCACGTGGGTGGAGGCGAAACCCATCAAGAAGTTGAATGGTCCGACTGCAGTGACCTTCATCACTGACATCACAACTCGGTACGGCATCCCACACAGCATCATCACCGACAATGGCACAAATTTTGCCAAAGGCGCCTTGGCCCGTTTCTGCGCGACGCAGGGCATCCGACTGGACTTAGCGTCCGTTGCCCATCCGCAGTCAAATGGCCAGGTGGAGTGAGCGAACGGCCTCGTCTTATCCGGCATCAAGCCTCGACTCGTCGTCCCGCTGGAGCGATCTGCCAGCCGTCCTCTGGAGTCTGCGCACGACTCCGAACAAGTCAACCGGCTTCACACCCTTCTTCCTCGTCTATGGTGCCGAAGCCGTCATCCCAACGGACATAGAGTTCGACTCCCCACGAGTCACCATGTACACCGAGGAAGGAAGCAGAAGAAGCACGACAAGACGGCGTCGATCTGCTGGAAGAGGGCTGGCTGTTGGCACTCAGTCGGTCCGGCATCTACCAGCAGAGCCTGCGTCGGTACTACAACAGGAAGGTCAGACCAAGATCTTTCCAAGAAGGCGACCTTGTGCTCCGGCTGATCCTGCGAACAGCCGGCCAGCACAAGCTGTCGGCGCCTTGGGAAGGCCCCTTCATCATCAGCAAGGTGCTAGGAAACGACGCCTACTATCTGATCGACGCTCAGAAGCCCAGAGCGCGCAAGAGGGACGACTCCGGCAAAGAAACAGAGCGCCCGTGGAATGCAAATCTTCTTCGAAGATTTTACAGTTGATGCAGTATGTATCGCACTACCCCTTTGTATTAAAGTACTAAGACTTTGGGCCCCCCGAGACGAGCTCGGGGACTGCCCTTTTTGTTATCTATATGATAAGAATCATGCCTTCAAGAAAATCACTTTCATTACAAGCCACTTGGCACTCGGCCAGACTAGTCGGCCCAGGGACTCCCCGCCTTGTGCTATGAGGAGCTTCCCATAGTCAGACAAGTAGTGCGCGGCGCCCAATCCGCCTCCTGGCAAAGCCGCAGCTCGCAGAGCGACTGTGAGGCGAACAGGAGGGGGGAAGAACGGGCGCCCACACGAAAAATGGCTAAGGACCTAAAGCATGAACATAGCGTAAGACGGCCTCCAGCATTTCTAAAGCGAAAGCCGACTCATGCGTAGCCGGCTCGCCATCTTTATTAGCTTTTGTCAAGGACGGCTGACTCTTGGGTAGTTGGCCTGTTGCTTTCTATCCGACTTACTAAAGAAACTCTAAACAGCCAAGTACTTGCTTTCCCGAAGTAGCCGAGCACTTGACCCAGCGGCAGTCCGCGGAGCGGCTGTCCGACTGGCAAGGCAGCGACTAAGGGAAGGCAGCAAAGGGAAAAGCCTAAAGAGCAGTAAGCAAGGAAAGACGGAAATCGGATAAATATTTACATAGGCCCTTGGCCGAATCTTCGAATAGAAGTTCAAGATACACCCCGCGGGTGGAACTGTTCGAAACTAACAAAGTTTTCAAAAGTTTACTAAGACAGACAAGCAGAGGCGAAAGAGGTAGCCTAGGAGGCGGCATCGGGGATCGGAGGATCGGAGGAGACGGCGGTGTCAGGCGCTGGGGCAGTCGGCTGGGCGGTCTCGGCTTGATCACCTCCGGCGGCAGTCGCCTTCTCTTGACGCGGCTCGTTGCTGGAGGCGCGGTCGAGCTGAGGCTGGCCGCCTGCTCCGTCTTCTGGCGCCTCCTCCTCAGTGCTGGAGTCGATCACCTCCGCCGAATCTTCGCCATACTCCGGGTTCATTCCGAACCACTCCGGCGGCACTTCCTCGCCGCCTTCAGCCCGCTCGGGGACGAAGACACTGGTGTCCGTGTACTCGGCGATGGCCGCTGCACGCTCGATAAGGGCGCCCTCCACGGCCTCCAGCTCAGCCTGGGCTTCTGACCGGAACGTGGCCAGACGGTCCAAGTCCAGCCCTGGATACCACACCTTGACAAACTCCAAGGCCCGGCGCGCTCCGGCCCGGGCCGAGGAGCCCTTCCAAGACTCAAGACGGCCGGCAGCGACCTCCAGCCAGCCGGCAGTTCGGCTGGCGGTACACAGAGCCGGCGTGCCTGGCCACAGGGCGGCAACCGCCAGGGCGCCGGCACGCTGAAGCTGGCGCATCAGCCGGTAAGCCGGACGAAGACGGGCTTCAATGCTCAGAAGCTGCTCTTCGACGGTTCGGGGGGCATTGGCAGCGATCTCCTCGCCGTTTGCCCTTCGCGCCTCACGAGCAGCCTCGATGGCCAGAGGAACTGCCTGCGAGTGACCAGGGAAGAAGTCTGCCAAGACAAAAAAGAAGCAAGACGAAAAAATCAGAAGTCGGCCTGACACATAGTCGGAAGCCCGAAGAAGCGAAGGAAACTTACCATCAACGATATCCTCGATCTCGTGGAAGCCGGAGGTCAGCATCGCCTCCCTGTCAGTCCAGGAGGAACGCTCGCTCTCGAACTCGACCAGGAGTGCGGTCTCCCTCTTCTCGGCCTCGTCCTTCGCCTTCTTGAGCAACTCCTTCTGCTCGGCTAGCTGCGCCGCCAGTAGGTCGCGTTCAATGGCGAGCTTGGCACACTCCTCCTCTTTGGCACGACGGGCGGTATTGGCCTCGCCCAGCTGCTCCTGAAGAACGGCATTGGCTTCTGAGGAACAAAGAAGAGACAAAATAAGTCATTAGCAAAAAATATCACCGGGATGATCCGGCCCGACTGCTCAGCAGTCGGCCCGAATCTTTGGGACTACAGCCCACGGGTGCGCCAGCGCGCCCCCGCGAAGAAGAAGAACCTACTCCGGCTTTTCGACAAGTCGGCAGCCCGCTTGTTCAGCTCCTCGACATTGTGGTTGAAGGCAGTGGCGCGGAGGTTGTGATACTCCTGCAATGAATCATTGAAGACAAAGTTAGTGTTTGGAACTCGCCAGAGGGAGTTCCGAACCGCCTGCTCAGCAGCCGGCCCGGAACTCGGGACTACACCCAGTGGGTGCGCTGGCGCGCCCCCACAGAGAAACAAACAAGAATCCAAAGGGAAATAAACTTACTCGGATGGCCGTTCGTGCGGCCAGATGCGCTCTGGTGCAGGCTTGAAGGGCGTCGCCCTCGGCCCGCAGCTTCGCCTGGACTTCCAGGAGCAGTTGATTTAACGGCCCAGTGCCGCCTCCACGTACCCACCCGGTGGGCGCGGCGCTTGTGGCCTCGGCGTCTAGGGATGCCGAGCCGGCAACGCCGGTCTCCCAAGGACGCGGCGCCGAGGTCGCCCTCTCAAGACGGCGACGCACCAGCGAGGCGACTTGGAGAAGCAGCCGCGCTTCGGCCTCGTCCATGGCCGGCGGCTCCGACGGATCCACCGGCTGTTTGCCGTGCAGCCTCCCAGACGGCGGTGGAGGCGGTGGTGGCGGCACGAGGGTGTCCGACATAGAAACATCGCCGCCCTCCTTCTCCACGATGGGGTCCTTGGTGCCGGCCCCTCCGGTTTGCCCCGTGAACTCCGGGGGCGGCGGCGCAGACGATAGTGGGGGGACGAGCATCGCTGATCGGCGACGCGTGGCCTCCTCAGCACGCCGTCTCACTGCGAGGGTAGCCTCGGCATCCTCCAGCTCCTTCTGGGCGGAGGCGGCCGCCTTGTCGGCCTCCGCCTTCTCCAGACGTTCGGCTTCCTCCTCCTCGCGCTTCTCCCGCGCGTTTCGCTCCGTCGCCTCCCGGAGGGCGGCGGCGGGGTCGGCCCGCCGAGTATTGGCGGACGTCTCCGCCGACCCCATGACAGAGGGGACGGCGACTCTCTCAAGGGAAAGAGGGGCCCTGGAGAAGATCGGAGGGAGTACATAAACAAAGACTCAGATAAGATTCAACAAAGAAAATAAAAGAGCATGAGGACTTACGCGGATACTAGCGGCGGCCTTCTCACTTCCCTTTGGAAGCGGATGGCCTTTGCGGCCGCCTCCTCCCGTCTGGTCGCGGCGGCCGCCCCCTTGAGCTTCTTCAATTTGCCGCTGGGCGCACTCGGCCCGGTGTGACGCCTCTTCGCGCCGCCCTGGCCGGCGGAGGAGCCGACCTTCGGCTGGTGGCGAGGGGCGACTTCCCCTTCGGCGCCGTCGTCGGGCCAGTTGTCGTAAGTGGCCGAGGGCCTGAAGTCGCCTTCCGCTCCTCCTCCCCCGCCTTCAGCGTCGGCTTCCATTGCCGCCGCCCCCAAGTCGGGGTCGTCGACGTCACTCTCCGCGCGGTCGAGGACATACTTGCGGGGCTGTCTCATGGCGCCGGCGGCAGGCTGCATAAGAGGATTCTAGTTCAGAAGAAGCCGACAAGAGTCAGAAGCCGGAGTCGGCTGAGGAAAAAAGACAAAACAGTAGGAAGACACGACTTACCACTGGTGGAGGGTTGTCGCGCGAGTACGGCTCCTTGCCGAACTTCCAGTCCTCCTCGTACTCATAGTGCACGATGTAATTCACCATATTCGCCACCTCCTTGCGGGGCATCTCCTTGGTGCTCATCCGACTTGGGTCTCGGAGGCCGCTCATCTGACAGATCAGGTGTGGCCGGCCTTGGAGCGCGAGAATTCGGCGCGCTACGAAGGCGGCTAGCAAGTCGGCCCCGACGAGTCCCTCCGACTGTATCAAGACTCGGAGTCGCGCTACGGCGGCGGCTCCGGCGAGGGACAGCGACTTGACTCTGTGGGACCAGCTGGGGAGCCTCCCGGTCAGGGGAGCGGCGTTGTAGGGCGACAGGTTGACCCAGTCACCGTCGGAGGAGAGGTTCTTCACGTAGAAGCATCGCGATGAAGGCGCCGCACTGAGCCGGTACGCCGGCGATGTGCGTGCCGAGCTTAGAAGAGAAGAATTCCCCCCACAGCTCGATGGTGGGGAGAAGGCCGAGGAAACCTTCGCACAGAGTGGCGAAGGCGGAGAGCAGCACCACCGTGTTCAGTGTGAGGTGGTGCGGCTGAAGACTGTGGAACTCCAGGAACGAGCTGAAGAATCCGCTCGCCGGCAGCCCCAGGCCGCGCATGAGGTGCGAGCGGAAGACGACCCGCTCGCCCTCTTCCAGCGCCGGCCGGATTTCCCCCTCCGGCGCGGCGCGGGCGCGCACGAGGTCCGCGCTGGGAAGACGGCGTGTCCGGCGGAGGAACTCGATGTGTTCTTCCTCTACCTCCGAGCCGTCCCACACGCCGGAGCGCACGGCAGGGGCCGCGGCGGAGGAAGAGCTCATCGCCGCGGTATGGTGTGCTCTGGCTCAACGGCGGAGGAAGGAAGGAGAGAAAGCAAGATGAGGCGGGGGAGCGGGGAAGAAGGGCACGCGAGCTGTGCCGCTCCATTTCCCCCCGCCTACTTATAGCCCTGCGGGCTGAGAAGCCGAGGGGGCGGGCGTGGGATTAACTGCGCACGATGTCCCACACCGCCCAACGATTTACCCCACGAAGTTACTACACGCAGTAACGACGTGGGGAAACCAACCGTCCATGGCCGCAACGGATCTGTTCGTATGCCGAGGCGCGGTAGTGGCGGGCCCCGCCTGATGGCCCGTCCCGTCACGCGCGTGGGCAGGCAGACTGTTCTCCCCACATGGCGCCACGCGATAGGACCGCCTTGATGGCGGCAGGGAGGCGTATCAGGCACGCCGCCTGGTTTCCCGCCGTGACTTTTGAACTGAGGCTCTTCGCCGAAACTCCGACTTTCGACAGTCGGCCGAAGGAAAGACGGCAGCCGAGTCCTAGAGTCCGCACTTATAAAGATTGAAGCTGTTGAAGCCCCACAATGCAGCGACCGCCGGGCTTCACCAGCTTCTGGGACTACTGTCGGAGTAATGGGCCACGGGTAGGCTAACCCGAGCCCCAAGACCTTTCAAGACATCGGGGCAGGCCGCGCCCCTCAAGCCGAGTCCCAGACGGCGACTCCGAGATAAGCCGACTCCAAGCTGGCAACCTCCAGAGAGGCCGACTCCAGGCTGGCGACCTCCAAGGAGGCCGACTATGGGGAGTCGGCCCAAGGCTCCTCCCTCATCCCGAAGTACGAGCGGGGTACGGTCACGGCGTGGCCGTCCCCCCTGCTCACGAAGGGCCGGCATGGCTACAGTGAGCCGTATCGCTGGAAGATCTCCGGCGAGGCGCGGCACTGTTGCCATGCCTGCCCTGACCTCAGCCATAGTGCGCAGTACACTGTGCCCACGACGCCGGCCTGTACGACCTGAAGGCGGCGGGGCCGCCTGTCAGTCGGAGGGCCGAAGGCGGCCTGGGTACCCGAAGACGGACCTGTGGGAGTCGGCCTCCCTGGAGTCGGCCGACTCCTCCCCTGGGCCCCACGTGCCATTAACCAGATAAGATGGGGAATGGCGATGGTGATCGCCCGATAGACGGCGGCACTGTTGTCACGACCCGAAGACCAAGCCTGCGTCACCAGGAGTGTCGCTACAGTATCAAGCCTGTCCGCGGAACCCGCCAGTCGGCGGGCCCCAGAAGCCGGCGGGAAGGACGGTGGCCAGAGAGACAGACGGCTGGGACCCGCGCCCAGCCGTATTACCATTGTACCCCCGGGGGGTAGACCTATATAAACCCCCCGGGGCACCCATGCAAAGGGTTCGGACCTGAGTAGAGATAGACCAGATAGCACGGGAGGAGAGAACTAGCCTTGCTCTCTCCTGCCTCCCAAAACAGCTCTAGGAGCACCATTGTAGTCACCTTGCTTGAGTGATCATGCGGAGACCCCGCAGAGCAGCAGTAGGGGTGTTATCTCCTAGGAGAGCCCTGAAGCTGGGTAAGTTCCGCCGGCGTGCATGTCTTCGCCTCATCCCGCTTCCAGGCACCGGCGACGTTCTACTCGCTCCCACCATGATAAGCCATCCTTTGGCATATGTCGTATCCAACCCCCGACACTTAATGTACATAAATTAGGGGCGTTACTGATAATGCCAGCCATAAGTGTTATTAATGACCTTAAAGACTACGGAGTGAATGTCCGACCGTTCAGTGCTGAGTGACTCCTTGCCTTCAGTAGGTCGAGTGATTCCTCATATGGTCGAGTGACAATAGGTAGGGGGACGCCCGAGTGATATGACTGGTCGAGTGGATTGCACTCGACATCTTTGACTAGGAGTTCTTCGTTGCCTCTTGGACTTCTTATCTTCTAGGGTAGTGACCTTGGGTAGGACGTATAGGTCAGGCCTACGACCCTACCCCAGGTATGTATCCTCATCACTAGGTACATCAATATTAATTCTTTGAGAGTCTTGTTCAATTCTTTTAGGGTGTCCCTCAGGATAAAGTGGTTCCTGAGTCATTCTACCTCCTCTAGTCATTACTCTAACAACATGATCGTTCGTATTATTGTTCATTTTAATAAGCAATTCTCTTGAGATTTAGCAACTTGTTCTAATTGAATTTGAACCATAGAGGCATGTTTTCCTACACCTCTAACAACATTAGTGAATCTAAATAACAAGTCGCTCAAGCGAGCAATCATATCGGAATTTTATTTCAATTGTTTCATAACATTTGCATTGAAGTGATCTTGCTTAACAACATAATTATCTTATTCATATAGGCATTGACTAGGATGTTTATTATAAGGGATGTCACCTTCATCAAACTTTAATAAAGAATTTACCTCTACCACATGTGGTGGTGGTGTATCAAGTCCATGTATTTCTTCAATAGGTGGTAAATTCTTAACATCTTCGTCTTTAATGCCTTTTTCCTTCATGCATTTCTTTGCCTCTTGCATATCTTTAGGACTGAGAAATAAGATAGCCCTCTTCTTTGGAGTGGGTTTAGGCAGTGGTTCAGGAAGAGTCCAATCATCATCAATTTTTCAATATATTGTTCAATAATTCCTCAGCTTGTTCAACAGTTTGTTCCCTGAAAACACAACCAGCACAACTATCTAGGAAGTCCCTAGAAGCATCAGTTAGTCCATTATAGAAGATATTAAGTATTTCATTTTTCTTAAGAGGATGATCAGGCAAAGCATTAAGCAATTGGAGAAGCCTCCCCTAAGCTTGTGGGAGACTCTCTTCTTCAATTTGCACAAAGTTAAATATTTCCTATAAGGCAGCTTGTTTCTTATGAGAAGGAAAATATTTTTCAGAGAAGTAATAAATCATATCCTGGAGACTACGCACACAACCAGGAGCAAGAGTATTGTACCATATCTTAGCTTCACACTTTACTGAGAACGGAAATAATTTGAGAATATAGTAGTAGCAAATTCTCTCATCATGAGCAAATAGGGTGGCTATATCATTTAGTTTAGTAAGATGTGCCACAATAATTTCAGTTTCATAGCCATGGAAAGGATCAGATTCAACCAAAGTAATTAACTCTGGGTCGATAGAGAATTCATAATCCTCGGTAACAAAGATAGGTAAAGTAGAAAACTTAGGATCCCATTTCATTCTAGCATTCAAATATTTTTCTTTCAGTTTGCATAATAATTTCTTAAGGTCATCTCTATCATTGCAAGCAAGAAAGTCTCTAGCTACCTCCTCATCCATTACATAACCCTCGGGTATCTTAGGCATTTCAAATCTAGGAGAGATAGGTCTAATAGGTGTTTCATAATTCTTAGTTTCAAGGACTTCATCAGTTCAACATTCTCAATATCTTTAGCTATAGCAAGTTGTTCAACAAGAAATTCACCTAGTGGCACATTATCATCAAGCAAAGCACTAGCATCATCATAAGCATCATTCATAGCAGAAGTAGCATCATCAATAACTTGCGACATATCAGGATTAATAGCATGAGGTGGTGTTGCAAGTTTACTCAAAACAAAAGGTGAATCAAGCACAAAGCTAGATGGCAGTTCCTTACCTCCCCTCGTCTTAGAGGGAAAAATCTTGGCTTTGGTATCTTTCAGATTCTTCATAGTGATAAATAGATATATATATCCCAAGTTACTCAAAAAATATAGCTATGCTCCCCGACAACGGCGCCAGAAAAAGGTCTTGATAACCCACAAGTATAGGGAATCGCAACCGTTTTTGAGGGTAGAGTATTCAACCCAAATTTATTGACTCGACACAAGGGGAGCCAATGAATATTTGTAAGTTTTAGCAGTTGAGGTTTCAATTCAGCCACACCTGGAGATTAAATATCTGCAACAAAGTGATCAGTAGCATTATAATATGATAGTTTTGATTGCAGTGGTAACAGTAGCAATGGTAAACAGTAACAGCTTCTTAGCAGTAGTAACAGTAGCAATAGCAATAGTAACTTAGCAAGAGCAATATGTGGAAAACTCGTAGGCATTGGATCGGCGAATTCGTTGGACGATATTCATCATATAAGAATCATAACCTAGGGCCACACAGAACTAGCTCCAGTTCATAAGTATAATGTTGACGTGTATTCCGTAAATAGCCATACGTGCTTATGGAAAAGAACTTGCATGACATCTTTTGTCCTACCCTCCCGTGGCAGCGGGGTCCATAAGGAAACTAAGGGATATTAAGGCCTCCATTTAATAGAGAACCGGAACAAATCATTAGCACATATTGAATACATGAACTCCTCAAACTACGGCCATCACTGGAAAGTATCCCAATTACTATCAGCCCGGGGTTTACGGATCATAACACGTAGTAGGTGCATATGACTTGCAAGATCGAATCTAGAACATAGATATAATGGTGAAAACATAAACGGTTCAGATCTGAAATCATGGCACTCGAGCCCTAGTGACAAGAATTAAGCATAGCAAATTCATAGCAACATCAATCTCAGAACATAGTGGATACTGGGGATCAAGCCCTAACAAAACTAACTCGATTACATGATGAATCTCATCCAACTCCTCGCCGACCAGCAAGCCTATGAAGGAATTACTCACTCCCGATGGGGAGCATCATGGAAGTGGTGATGAAGGAGGGTTGGTGATAACGAAGACCGAAGATTCCCCTCTCCAGAGCCTCGAACGGGCTCCAGATCTGGCCTCCCGATGAAGAAGAGGAGGTGGCGGCGGCTCCGTATCATAAAACGCAATGAAATTTCCTCTCCTATTTTTTTCCTGCAAAAATAGGATTTTATAGCATCGAAGTTAGGGTTAGCGGAGCCCCGAGGGCCCGACCACCCACCAGGGCACACCCTGGTGTCTTGTGGGCACCTGGGCCCCCTCCTGTGGGTCTTGGCTCCATAATTTATGATATATTCCAAAATAATTCTCCAAAAAGTTTCGTCCAAATCTAAGAACTTCTATTTCTGCACAAAAACAACACCATGGTAGTTCTGCCGAAAATAGCGTCACTCCGAGTTAGTTTCATTCAAATCATGCAAATTAGAGTCCAATACAAGAGCAAAAGCATTAGGAAAAGTAGATACGATGGAGACGTATCAGAGAGGTGCGCTGCGGTGGGGTGGCTCGCGGAGGTGGATCGTGCCGCTGAACAAAGTGAGGGAGGCTGCCTGCTTTGGACGTGAGGAGGCGCTCGGGTGCATGGGATCTGGGAGCGGCTGTTGCGTGCTATTTGTGAGTCTCTCGAAGGAGGAATTGATCTATTCCAGCTGTCGTGAGCTTCCTTGTGCGAGCAAACTTTTGCGCGCGAGCTACACACGCGTCCACTATTGGGCCCCACGCAACACATGCGTACTGGGTCCCACGCGTCCACTGCTAGGTCCCACGCGTCACCACCTAATCTACCCCATCTTCTCGTACAGTTGTTACTTTCCACCGACCCATCCACATGCGACCTTTATATATCCTCCTTAGCACCCATACAAACACAAGTTCAAGCCAATAGTTGACCCCAAACGGATGTCTGTTTTATCTGGATTTTGTCAGTTTCGGGTAGAAAAACGGATGGTCGTGTTCGGTTTGGTCCATCCACCTACTAGAGCACCCAACTGGATGACAACATCATATTTTGTCTGGGTCATGATAAAAAAACGGTGACACATTAAATCATTCAAACAAAGTCCCTCCAAACATTAAACCAAACTTAGAATTAAAAAACATTAAAAAAACTGGCCGCCGCCACCATGGTCGTCCTCGATGCCGCTGTCGTCCTTCTGGTCGTCATCCCCGGTGAGGTCGATGTACGGCGGTGACTACCAGAGGTGGGCAGGCAGCCCCTGCAGCGGCTGCATGGTCGGAGGTGCCTGCACAGCCTTGATATGTCTCCAACGTATCTATAATTTTTGATTGTTTCATGCTATTATCTTATCATTCTTGGACGTTTTACAATCATTTTATAGTCATTTTATATCATTTTTTGGTACTAACCTATTGACATAGTGCCCAGTGCTAGTTGCTGTTTTCTACTTGTTTTTTACATCGTAGGAAATCAATACCAAACGGAGTCCAAACACAGTGAAACTTCTTGTGGATTTTTTTGGACCAGAAGACATAAAGTGGGCTAAGAAAGCACCTGAGGGGAGCTCCGAGGGGAGTACAACCCACCAGGGCGTGCCTGGGAGCCTAGGCGCGCCCGATGGGTTGTGCCCACCTCGGTGGCCTCCCCCACCGCCTCTTTGCTCTATAAATGCCCCAATATTCCAGAAACCCTAGGGGAGGCGACGAAAATCAATTCTAGCCGCCGCAAGTTCCAGAAACACCAGATCCAATCTAGACACCATCTCGGAGGGGTTCATCATGTCCATTGCTGCCTCTCCGATGATGCGTGAGTAGTTCTTCGTAGACCTACGGGTCCGTAGTTAGTAGCTAGATGGCTTCCTCTCTCTCTTGATTATCAATACAATGGTCTCTTGGAGATCCATATGATGTAAGTCTTTTTGCGGTGTGTTTGTTGGGATCCGATGAACTTTGAGTTTATGATCAGATCTGAGTTTCTATCCATGAAAGTTAGTCGAGTCTTCTTTGATCTCTTATATGCATGATTGATTGTAGCCTCGTATTTGTTCTCTGATATGTGGGTTTTGTTTGGCCAACTTGATCTATTTATCTTGCAATGGGAAGATGTGCTTTGTGATGGGTTCGACCTTACGGTGCTTGATCCCAGTGACAGAAGGGCAAACGACATGTATGTATCGTTGCTATTAAGGATAACAAGATGGGGTCTATTTCTACATAAATAGATCTTGTCTACATCATGTCATCGTTCTTATTGCATTACTTCGTTTTTCCATGAATGCTGGACAACGGTCGATGTGTGGAGTAATAGTAGTAGATGCAGGCAGGAGTCGGTCTACTAATCTTGGGCATGATTCCTATATAATGATCATTGCCTGGATATCGTCATGATTATTTGAAGTTCTATCAATTGCCCAACAATAATTGTTTTCCCACCGTTTGCTACTTTTCTCGAGAGAAGCCACTCGTGAAACCTACAGCCCCCAGGTCTTTTCTCATCATATTTGCCCTTGTGATCTATTTTCCTTTGCTTTTATTTTCAGATCTACTAAAGCAAAAATACAAAAATATCTTGCTGCACTTTATTTATTTTGCGATCTATTTATCCTATCTATCACAACTTTATCATGTCTTCTCGCCAATTCGAGGCATCGTTACCCGAAAGGGATTGACAACCCCTTTAACACGTCCGGTTGCGAGTATTTTTTATTTGTGTGCCGGGGTTGTTTACGTTGCGTTGCTTGGTTCTCCTACTGGTTCGATAACCTTGGTCTCATCATTGAGGGAAATACCTACCATCGTTGTGCTGCATCATCCCTTCCTCTTTGGGGAAATACCAACATAGTTCAAGCAGACATCAAAAAAAATTTCTGGCACCATTGCTGGGGAGGATCTTCAACATCAACCAGGTTCCTAATCACAAATCTCATCTCTGCGCAATCTACATTAATTGCCATTTGCCTGTCATTTTCCTCTCCCCCACTTCACAAAAATTTGCTGTTTTATTTGCCCTCTTTTTCGTTTGCCGTTTTCTCGTTATATCTATTCGTGTTCTTGTTTTCTCGTCACAATGGCTAGTTTGAACGCCCCTCCTTTGCTACCAGACTTTGAAGTACTATACTTCAAACAAACACAAGGAGTAAATTGTAAAGATGCTTGGTATAGGCTTATGGAGTCTTACCGTGCTTACAATCTAAAGGGAGATGCAAAAAAATTGCTTAGAAATTTTTACGTAGGATTGGCTTTGCATCACAGACAACTCTTGGATTTTGCCGCAAAAGGGAATTTTATTGAGCTTGATGCTAATGCTGCCTATGAAATCTTAGAAGGAATTTTGGGGGTTCCACCACAAAACAAAGGGTTCCCTTTCACCCCAGAGGGAGTTCAACTTTTGGAAAAACTTGGTGATTTGCATAAACATATGGTTGAATTGCAAAAATATAATGAACCTCTCAGACATCTCAATGGTAGTATCGATCGTATGAACACTTTGATTACTCTTTGCAATAAACGGTTGGATATTTTATATCTCAAGATGGTTTCTTTCCCGGAAAATTTAGGGAAGCGCAAAGAGCCACCCGGATTTGAAAAGACCCTTACTAAAGTGGCAAAGATTATAGATGACAAAACTTAGATCCTACGTGTTATGCCTAGCTAGGGGCGTAAAATGATAGCGCTTGTTGGGAGGCAACCCAACTTGTATATTTTTTCCTTTTGGTTTTCTTGCTGTTTTCAACAAAATACACAATTATGCCTATGGTTAGATGTGTTTTGTGGTTTAAATTAGTGTTTGTTCCAAGCAAGGCCTTTGGAGGGTTTGGGTGAAAGTTGATTTGATCTTGCTGAAACTCAAAAACTTTTGCGCTCACGAAATTATTTTTCATTTTTATCAGAAGAGCGATTTTGAGTTGATTATTACAGCAGAAGATTAATAAACAAATTATTCACGTCGTCCTAAATTTTTAGAATTTTTGGAGTTACAGAAGTATTCGAAGTAGTCAGATTGCTACAGACTGTTCTGTTTTTGACAGATTCTGTTTTCTTTGAGTTGTGTGCTTGTTTTGATGATTCTATGGTTTTCTTTAAAGAGTTTTTGCCATAGAAAATTTGGAATACATAAGATATAATGCAAAAATAAAATATGAATGGGTTTGCAACAGTACTTATAGTAGTGGTCTGCTTTCTTATACTAACGGATCTCATGAAGGTTTTGTTGAGTTTTCTGTGATTGAAGTTTCAAGTTTTGGGTGATCTTACGATGGATTATGGAATAAGGATTAGCAAAAGGTTAAGCTTGGGGATGCCCGAGGCACCCCAAGATAATATTCAAGAATTAGCAAGCAACTAAGCTTGGGGATCCTCCGAGTGGCATCCTCTCTTTCTCCTAACAACCATCGGTATTTTACCTGGAACTATATTTTTATTCGTCACATATTATGAGTTTTTCTTGGAGCGTCTTGTATGATATGACCCCTCTGTAATAGAGGAAGCCATCCACTTGCCCTGCGCTCCAGATCCGGACATGGCTAGGGTATTTGGTGGCGATGGAAAAGATTGATACTTGGGCGCTGGAGGTCGACGGTAGATGGGCTGAGGAGGAAGAAGGCATGGGGTAAAAGGACGGATCCTTATATTCTTATAAAGGTAGTGGATATCAAGCATCCCCCCACAAGTCTTAAAACTCGCCTATTCCCAAGGGGACGTGCGAACGACACGGTTGGATTACCCAAACCCTTATTGATGAGGATCTCGTGATAAGGGGACACGATCTCTGCTTTCACGAGACGTGTCAATGGTCGTGCCTCAAAACGCGAAGCGGGGGTTATAAAATGGTTCAGAATAATAACAAGGCTGGGACATAACGTCTCACCAAAAAAGTTGCCAGTGAACGTGACTTCCTTTGTTTTAAGTATTTTTGCCCTTACAACTTAGGGTTGTAATCTTTAAACAGAGTCGGATACGGCTCTTATATGTGGAAGACTGCTTTGGAGTATTCGAAGAAGGAACCCGCGTTGCAATGCCGAAGATAATCTACGCGTCGGATACATCGTCACTGAAGCCCGGTTCAGGGGCTACTGAGGGAGTCCTGGATTATGGGGTCCTCGGGGAGCCGGCTTATCTTACATGGGCCGGACTAATGGGCCGTGAAGATACAAGACAGAGGGCCATTCCTCGTGTCCGGATGGGACTCTCCTTTGCATGGATGGAAAGCTTGGCGTTCGTATAGTGTATTTTCCTTTCTCTGTAAACCGACTCCATACAACCCTAGGTCCCTCCGGTGTCTATATAAACCGGAGGGTTTAGTCCATAGAGGCAATCATAAATCATACAGGCTAGATATCTAGGGTTTTGGCATTACAATCTCGAGGTAGATCAACTCTTGTAACCCCTATACTCATCCAAGTCAATCAAGTAGGAAGTAGGGTATAACCTCCTATAAGAGGGCCCGAACCTGGGTAAACATCATGTCCCATGCCTCCTGTTACCTTCGATCCTTAGACGCACAGTTCGGGACCCCTTACCTAAGATCTGCCGGTTTTGACACCGGCAGTCACTACTGACCATAACCACTGACCAGTTACAAAAACTCAATTCGCAGTTCGAGGCAGTTCCTCCATAGGTGCGCCCCATCAATATGGAAATCGTGTCCCGTTATTTAAGGGATATGATCAATGATTTGTGTTATCCCACGTGAGCATAACGACATGGTTATATCAGGAAGCGATGAGGTCTGCTGTGCAATAAAGAGACCCTTGGGCTTTCAACAACTTATAAAAAGGGCAGCGACATCTAATCCCTGCACACGCTTTCCCTTCCTCCATTGCCATTGCCTTCCCAATCTATGTAGCTCCAGCGCACAAATCCATTTCTCCTCTAAATCTCCCTAGGTCACTCCCCTAATTCGGCCATGGCTGGCTCCGGTTGCAAGGGCAAGTGGGAGCCCTACAGCATCACCGATGATGAAATCCAGGAGATGAACTGTGTCGGCTATCTTTCGACCAACGGCACCCACCACGCTCCAGAGGAGGGCCAGGTCGTCCCTATGCCAAGGCAATGTGAGAGGGTGGTATTCATCTCCCACTTCAACTGGGGACTAGGCTTTCCACTCTATCCCTTCGTTAGGGGTTTGATGTTCTTCTATAGGTTGGCCTTTCATGATCTCGCCCCGAACTCCTTGCATATTTTAGCCTTCATTGTTATCTGTGAGGCCTTCCTGCGGGTCCATCCACAATTCAGCTTGTGGCTAAATGTCTTCAATGTTAAGCCAAAGATACTCAATGGCGATTAGGCTGACTATGGTGGGGGGTGGCAATGATTAGCAAGCTTCCCTGGGTCACGTGGCTGGTAGGTACGTTTATCGATACCATTAAAATTTGGCCAAAGGCGTGGTTCTATATCACCCAACCACGTGGCGCGGACTGGGCAACACCCCCTGAATTTAGATCTGGACCTCCCACGCGGCTGGTGTCGTGGACCAAGAAAGGTCTCGATTGGGGGTCGACAACAGAGGTGGAGCCTATGCAGAAGCGCATCTCTGAGACGATAAAGAAGAAAGTCGAACTGACCAATGTGATTCAGGTCATGCTTCTCTTTGCTTGTTTTGCTTTGTGTTTTAAGTCTTGAATCCTTGCTGGACACACCTTTTTGAGAGAGCCAAAAATTATGCTATGCTTGCTCCTATGCTTCACTTAAAAATTTTAGAGCCATGTAATTGCTCTAGTGCTCCACTTATATCTTTTTGAGCACGGTGTGCTTTGTTATTTTTGAAGAAATGCCCTCATGCTTCACTTAGATTTATTTGGGAGTTAGTAATATTTTTTTTAGAAATTCTCTCTTGCTTCACTTAGATTATTTTGAGAGAAAGAAATACTATGCTCATGTTCTTCACTTACATTTGTTTGAGCTTATCAAACGCAACATATGAAAATAGTCCCAAGGTGATAGATATCCAAGGAGGATATACTAAAAACTTTCATGAAGATCATTGGACAAAATAAACTTGATTCTTAGTAATGGTTTTGAGATATGACGATATAATATGTGAGTCGTGTTGATGAGTAATTGTGCTTTAGTAAGAATCACTACAAAAAAAGACACATCCGTGACATTTTGGGCCGAACGAAATTTTTTTCTGTCATACATATGGCACTTCTATGACGATAATTGTGACAAAACCCGGTATCATCATAGATGTGGTGGGCTCCTACTTGTATGACAAAAAATCATGATAGAAAATGGGCTTTTCGTCCTGGGCGGGCCGGAGACGCAGCTGCATGACATTCTTTGGGCCGTCCATGACGGAAAAAACCGTGGTAGAAGCGAGGGGGAGGAAAATTTTGGGGAGTTGCCGGTTACGGTGGGAGGTCTGGGGCCGAGTGATGCGCGTTTCTCTTGTATGTACGCGCGTGTGTGCGAGGCATTGGCTCTAACTAAACCCGAGCGAGGCGTTGGGCTCTAACTGAACCCGAGCGATTGCACTGCAGGCTACGTGTTACTGAACTCGAGCGATTTATCGATGGCTGTTAACTGAACCCGATGGAGCGATTCCTTCGCTACTGCTGCTAACTGAAGCCGATCGATTGGATGAACAGTGAGCATTGCGGGGGGGTTTGGATGAACAGTGAGCGGTGGCGTTGCCTCTAGATGAACAGAACTCTGTGGTGTGGAGGGCTGGATGAACAGTAGACGGTGGAGGGGTGTCCGTGGAGGGGTGATTGAACAGGACCCCGTGGAGTGGAGGGCTGGATGAAGAGTAGACGGTGGAGGGGTGCCCGTGGAGGGATAGTTGAACAGTAGCCGGTGGAGTAGCACACGGTGGAGGCTGGATGAACAGGAGCCCGTGGAGGCTGGAGGAGGTCGACGGTAGCCCGTGGAGGCTGGAGGAGGTCGATGGTGGAGATGAACAATATCCCATGGAGTCCTGTTTTGCGGTACGCCACACCCCTCCCAATGAACAGGACCCCCGTTTTGATCGTAGCGCTCCAACACAAGTCGGTTTCGTCCGTTTTGCAGTACGCCACACCCCTCCCGATCAACAGGACCCCAGTTTCAACCATAGGAGGTCCGTTTCGTCCGTTTTGCGGTATGCCACACCTCTCCCGATCAACAGGACCCCCGTTTCGACCGTAGGAGGACTGTTTCCTCCGTTTTGCGGTACGCCACACCCCTCCCGATCAACAGGACTCCCATTTCGACCGTAGGAGGTCCGTTTCCTCTGTTTTGCGGTACGCCAGGCCCCTCCCGATCAACAGGACCCCGTTTCAAACGTGGTCGGTCGAACACAAGGCCGTTTCCTCCGCTGTGCGGTACGCCAGGCCTTGTTTCCATTGCATGTTCCGTCCAAGCCCTCCCGATGAACACGACCACGCATTCCGTTCCGACCCAGCCGGTTGGCTCCCCATGAACACGACGACGACGCTGTTTCTCTGTTCCGACCCAGCCATGTACGTATGCGTGATAGGCGTTATTGACCCTGCCCGTATGTACGTACGTGGCCGTATTTTCTTTCTTGCACCCTCGCCGATGTACGTACGTGTACATGCTACGTGCGCGCCTCTACTATGACACGTGCGCGCCTCTACATCCACCAGTATATATGTACATACACGTTCGCGACCAGAATGACAACGCTACGTACGCTTCAACCAGGTGGATCCCGACTGTCAGGCAGTTCCTTGCGTGCGAAGATGTAGCTGGTGGGTCCCAGCAGTCAGGGGGCGAATCATTTTTTTTCGGACGCACTTCCTTGTGTGCGAAGATGTAATTGGTGGGTCCCAGCAGACAGGGGGAACCGTTTTTTCGCTAAATACGGTGGCCCGTCCGGTGGGTCCCCGCTGTCAGGTGGAGGAATAATTATTTTGCGCGTAATAAGGAGGCACTTCCTTGCTGTGGCCGTGGACCCAGCTGTCAGCCTCTCCATGTACAGTCCACGTCTGATGGAAGTCATTCCTTGACCACGTTGACCATGCCGTGCCGAGAGCACTACGGCGGTGGACGACGGCGAGGCCTAGGAAGGGGACGACGCGGAGCCAGGGAAGACGTGGCAGTGGATGCCCATGCGTAGAGGAGTACGGGGGTTCACTAGTTCGCTGCGGTGTGAGGCTGCCATCGCCGCAGAATAACAGGGGGTGTGGGTGAGTAGAGGAATGGCCTGGCCAGCGGTGGGAGTAGTAGGGGGCGGTGAGGCCTTCGCCGCATCGCAGCCGGCCACGGGAGGCAGGAGCATGAGGCACGACCGGCACTGGTTTGGGCGGCTGGAGCAAGAAGACCAGAGGTTGAAGAAGCACTACGGCCGTTGGATGGACATTGTATGGTCACTGGAGCTAGAATCGTGCATATTGACTAAGTTGACAAAGCCCTCCATCCCCTCAACTTAGTAGGCCCACAAGTCAGCCTGCCACTATACTGGGTCCCAGCTAACAGGGGGAGTATTCATTTTTTTGTGCGTAATAAGGAGGCACTTCCTTGCGTGCGAAGATATAGCTGGTGGGTCCGAGCTATCAGCGGCGGTAACATTTTTTTTTGCGAAATACTGAGGCCCTTTCGGTGGGTCCCTGATGTCAGGTGGACGAATCATTATTTTGCGCGTAATAAGGAGGCATTTCCTTGCGTGCGGCCGTGGACCCAGCTGTCCGCCTCTCCACGTACATTCCACTTCAGATGCATGTCTGTCGTTGACCACGTTTACCAGGCCACGCCGAGAGCACCAGGGCGGTGGACGACGGCGAGGCCTAGGAAGGGAACGATACGGAGGCAGGGAAGACTCAGCAGTTGTTTCCCATGCGGAGGGGAGTACGACTGAACGAGGGTTTACTGGTTCGTCTGCCGTCGCCGGAGAATAACAGTAGATGTGGGTGAGTAGAGGGATGGCTAGGCCAGCGATGGGAGTACGGTGGGGCGGTGAGGCCTGCGCGGCAGCACAGCCGGCCGCGAGGAGGAGGGAGCAGGCAGTCCCGCTGGCGCTTGTTTGAGCGGCTGGACCAGGAAGAGCAGAGATTGAAGAAGAACGACGGTCGTTGCATGGCCATCCAACAGTCACTGCTTGTGCGTCAAACTTTTTTTTAGGAAAGCCTCAAATCTGTGGAAAACAGCATACATCCCATATGCCATTATTTCTAATAATTTACAGCCCATTTGCTAATTCTTAAGGTTTTTTTTTGGAGCCCATATTCTTTGTCCACTAGGGGCGCCCTGAATGAATAAGAAATGGACAGCTGAGGTCAGGCTTGCATGAAAAAAGAAGATAATAAGTTAGATGTACACACCTGAGGTTGGTAAGAACTGAGGGACAATGCCCCCCCTCACTGGGCCCATCAGCGAAAGCAACTGCTACTTAATCATAGGTTTGCTTTCATGCAAGGCCCCCGCTGCTGGAACAGGCGGTTGCCATTTTCAAGTAAACGCCCCGCCCCCTTTCTTTGCCCGCCGGCCGCCATTGCATCCCATATTGTGGCCACGGTTAAAAAATTATACAAAATTTTGCATATTTCGGTGCGGTCCGAACTGTTTTTAATCCCAAAATTTCGACTCACATTCAAACTAATTTTAAAACTAAATGTATATCAATATAAAATCCAACAAATTCTCCATGCATAAATATTAATGTAATTTAAAATCTCAAAATGAAAAAAAAAGATATTTGAAACTAATTGCCGCTTTGATGTGTTTTAAAAATGTACAACCCATTTCTCATTACTGATGGGCCATTTTCTCGCCAGCCGAATGAAAGCCCTCCTCGTCTTGAAAGATTTGCAGCCCAACAGGCCTGACAAAGCAACTTACTTGGCAAATCACAAAAAAACTGGGTTGTGGCCGTGGACCCAGCTGTTAGCCTCTCCATGTACAGTACTCTTCCGATGGAAGTCGTTCCTTGACCATGTTGACCACGCCGCGTGGAGAGCACCACGGCGGTGGACGACGGCGAGGCCTAGGAAGGGGACAACACGGAGCCGGGGAAGACGCAGCAGTGGAAGCCTGCGCGGAGAGGAGTACGAGGGTTCACTGGTTCGGCTGTGGTGTGAGGATGTCGTCGCCGCACGGCCTGGCCAGCGGTGGGAATAGTAGGGGGCGGTGAGTCCTCCGCGGCGGCATAGCCGGCCACGGGAGGCAGGAGCATGAGGCACGACCGGCGCTGGTTTGGGCGGCTGGAGCAAGAAGACCAGAGGTTGAAGAAGCACTACGGCCGTTGGATGGACATCATACGGTCGCTGGAGCTAGAATCGTTCATATTGACTAAGTTGACAAAGCCCTTCGTCCCCGTCAACTTAGTAGGCCCACAAGTCAGCCTCCCACCAAGGTGGGTCCCAGCTAGCAGGGGGAGTATTCATTTTTTTTGTGCGTAATAAGGAGGCACTTCCGGTGGGTCCGAGCTGACAGCGGGGGGGGGGGCGTTTTTTTCGCGAAATACGATGGCCCGTCAGGTGGATCCCAGCAGTCAGGGGGCAAACATTTTTTTTCGCAAAATACGGTGACCCGCCCAGTGGGTCCCCGCTGTCAGTTGGAAGAATCATTATTTTCCGCGTAATAAGGAGGCACTTACTTGCTGCGGCCGTGGACCCAGCTGAGACTCTCCATGTACATGCAATGGTTAGTTCATTGCATGAAATGCTATTAATTAGCAAATAAACATTAAGGTCTCTCGTTTTCCCCTCCTCCTTGGTCACGGTGCACAACCTAAGATGACTTATTCACCTAGACGGAGGGAGTAGCCTCATCCATGCTTGGATCCAAATACTAAAGAGACTAAAATCAAGTTAATGACATTTCAAAGCATCCGAGCCCACGTGCCATCCACCAAATCACAGCGAGGTGCTACAGTCAAGACTCACCTGTCACCCCAGTGTGGCCGTCATGACCCATCATATCACACAACCCACACCTTTACCAGCAGTGGTAAGGTGGCCTCCAAGTTGGACTGGACGAAGCAACCATCATTTCATTGGAACGCTCGTTCAAGCCCTTTCTTCCCTTTCTTGAAGAAAAACTCACTCCAGGCTACTCACTTCTGCCATTTTCTTCTCTACCAATGAAGCAAAGGTGGGCGAATCAGTTATGCTGCTATATTTTCATTCCAATAATCTTCTTTTTGTGAAGCACCGACCGATTCTCACATCCTATTCTTTTCCCGTTTTCATTGCGATTGTGGTTTCCTTTTGATTGCTTTTTTTTTGTCAGTTCATTGATGGATCCTGGAGCACTAGGCAAAGAGTTGCCGGCAGACAACCCACTAGAGACAACGATCTCCAGGAAGCGAGCACCGACCAACGAGTTGACCATGTTGGCGGGCCAACCCATGGAGATGAAGAACTCCAAGAAACAAGCACTGGCCAAAGAGTTGAGGACGTTGGCGGACGAACTCCTCAAAGAAAGTTGGAAGAACAGCAAGGGCCCCACCGTGCCTACCCCAGGAGCTCTGATTGCCACCTATGTGAGGCTCAAGATCGAGTTTGAGGAGATAGTCGCCGTTGAGAAGCAGTATTCCCCTGGCAAGGTGATGGCCCCCATCAAGGACGAGGAGATGGCCCCCGAAGGGATGAGATCCCCCGGTGAGCTGCACAAGGTAAAAAATAATGGCTTATTACCATAGTTGTGGTTTTTGATTATTTGCAATGTGCTTGCTTTTTGATTATTTGCAATGTGCTTGCTATTATGTTAGTGTTGTGCAGGTGCCGGTGGTTGTCCTTGATGATTTTGATGTCGTGGCCCGTCCTGTTGGCATCGCCCCGGAGATCGATTCCGATGCCGCTGTCCATCCTGTGGACATCGCCCCAGAGATCGATTCCGATGTCGCGGTTAGTACTGTGGACATCGCCCCAGAAATCGATTCCTATGCCGCCGTCCGTGTTGTGGTCATTGCCCGAGAGATCGATGACAAGAAATAGTTCGTCGCGCTAATCCTTCAGGGTAGTTTGCATTGCCCTATGTTTAATTACCAGAACGATGCGTGTTATCAAACCATCTTAGGGCTAGTGCACTGTCTTGTGTGGGCGGATCTTGCTACTTTTGTTTGATAGTGAATCATGCGATGAATCATGCGAACCCTCTCTGAGTTATGGAAACAGATGTATCCTCACCAGCTTTTGATGTAATATATGGCATGCTTAGATGTAAGTTTGAATTGTTTATCATATCAGCAGGGCTTGTTTTATCATATCCCTGTGATGGCCCCCATCGAGGACGAGGAGATGGCCCCCGAAGGGATGAGATCTAAAAGCATGTATGCCCCTCGCCTCTTATTGGTTGATATGTTAAGAAACAAGAGACGAGGTAGAAGTTAATGCACCGCGCCTAAGTGTTTTGGGATTATTTGGTTTTCGTAAGATGACTTACACATCTAGACGGAGGGAGTAATCCAGCAGCCTGTATCGCTTCTCCCTCCTCGTCTCCATCAAAGTGCGGCGGGTTGGCGTTTCTGCCGTCTATTGAGGTCGGTTAACTATCACATGTTAGCGACATGCCAAGAGCATTCTAAAAAAATTCCTTTCACGTACGAATTTGCATGTATGCTTTGAGCAACTTGCATGTCCTATACTGCTCCTGTTTGATACTCTAACTTAGCTAGAGGTTAGACTAACTCATGACTAACCCTGAACTAATTATAGCCAAAGAGGTGTTTGGGTGAAAGGGTTAGATTGACAATAAATGCACTTCATGGAGAGAGAAAAGTGATTTTTCAGTGGTCCCAATGAGAACTATCTCCAGTTAGCACCTCTTGGGTGGGATAGTTTTTTTTGGTGGGTTCGGTGCAATTTGCTCCAATTTAAACCCTCATGCTTGGATACTTTAGGGCTATTTGAGCCCCAACTAGCTCAAACTAACTCTAACCCATGGATCCAAACAGGGCCTATGGCCAGTCTCGACGCAGAGCAGTCGCGTGCACCGGGAAGCGGCGCTCTCTCGACCGTCGCGCCACTTCAAAGCTGGCGCCATTGAGAGGTCGCCTCCGCTCTGGCCGGGCATTAATGCGGCACTAACGCTCCAGGGCAGCGCTGACTGTTTCACGCGGGAAGTGCGCGCTGGCAAGGGAGTATATGTTTTGAACCGTTTCAGGTGTAGTAGTGATGGTAGTTTGCAAAACTACTCAACTATTGCACTCGGTTTCCTAAGAAATTGTGGTAAAAAACGTTACTCCATAGCCTGCTTCCCTTCTCCTTCCTGCTCGTGATTTACATGGCCATGATAACGTGGTTGTGTCAAAAAAATGTCACTTCCTGCTCGTGATTTGCGTTATATAATTACAAGCAAGATTCTCGTGCATTGCACGGAACATCAATATGCACTTTTTTACAGAACACCTGTTGTGATTGACCCATGCAGGAGTAATCCCATGTGTAAAAACTAATGATATCTCAGGAATTTTATCGGAAAACTAGTATCTCGAGAATGTCATCGAAAAAATGAAAGATGAGAGATAAGGCGAGGAGGAGTGGAGCGTGGTGGTGACTGGTGGTCGGAATGGGCAGAGGCATGGGGATGGACGGCGACGGCAGGCGGCAGCGGCCACCATGCATGCTAGATTGTTCCAGAGACTTATTCCTTTTTTAATTGCTGAGCAATGAGGTTGCGGGAGATAATGATGTGGAGAGAGGTGCGGGTATCTTTTGTAAAATTATCATAGTTTGCTTCCTATCCGTCAGATATAGATCATACGGTCTGTATTACAAGATGGCAGGCACACCATCATCGCCAACTCGTTTTTTATAAGGGTATACAGATGATAAGTTTGCTGACTACTAAAGTAAAGTGGAATCTGTCCATGTTATGCAAGAAAATAAAGGTGATTGTTTATCATACGGGTAAGGTTGGATGAAGGGTGGTAGGAACAAATGCTCCGCCTAGAGCATGTGTGTGAGAGATGGAGTCTTAGTGTGTGTGTGGTGTGTGGGTGTGTGGGTGTGTGTGTGTGTGAGAGAGAGAGAGAGGAGAGAGAGAGAGAGATGGAGTCTTAGTTTGTGTGTGTGTGAGAGAGAGAGATGGAGTCTAAGTGTGTGTGGGGGGATGCGTGTGTGTGTGTGTTTGTGTGTGTGTGTGAGAGAGAGAGAGAAAGATGGAGTCTTAGTGTGTGTGGGGGGTGCGTGCGTGTGCGTGTGTGTGTGTGTGTGTCCCGGGGTCCTCTGTGGCGGATTTAATTTAAGTGTGCATGGCTTCATCATAGAGAGGTGATGTGTATGGCAGAGGCCACCAACGATGGGGTGCGAGAGAGAAAATGCCCGTAGGAGGTAAGAGAAGGTGCATGCGCATGAGAGGAGTCGATATCGAGAGAACGTGTTTGTTCGAGAGACACCACAGAAGACTACTATATATCGATGGTGCATGTAGGCGGGAATTAAACAAAGGGATGGTCTTATTGGTTTTGGGGATATAGGGGAAGAGTGAGAGGCGCGTGGGGCGGGGGGGGTAGCTAGAAGGAGATTGTTAAGTGTGAGTGTGTGTTTTGCCCATCCAGGCGGAAGTTATGTGCACAAAAGAGGAGAACGATTCAATGTGGCGTTAGGATTGAGGGTAATTAACTACGTATGGAGACATAGAGACCTTGAACGTGCATGTGTGAGAGGTATACATGTGCGCGCGTGCATGATCGAGATAAAAGAAAGAATACATAAGTCCTAAGATCAACGACATGGGAGAGACGGATCGGTATGACAATATGCATGCATTTGAGAATGCAGGGAAGAAGGCCTGACAATTGAGCATGTGTTTTTGTCTTTAAGAGATAGTGGCGTGGGCTGGAGCATGCATCTATGGCGAGCAGAGGGAGTGAGGCGCAACGATTGTGCAAAAGAGATCAACCTATAAATGCATATGTATGGATAGACATATATAGTGTGGGTGATAGGAAGCAAGACTCCGTGCGAGAAAGAAATGTTGACGAAGAAACTACAGATATATACAGAGATGGAGATGCTAGCTAGAGAGACATCCGTTAGTTTGGGTGTCGGAGATGACCGTCGGGTGGTTCAAAGGGTGAAGTTATATATGTGTGTGAGCGGGCACTTGACTGCATGCATGTAGAGAGAAACATATGTAGTGTGCGTGATAGGAATCAAGAGTGAGGGCGAGAAAGAAGGTTGATGGAGAAACAGATAAATAGAAAGATAAAGATGCTAGCTAGTGTGCGCTAGAGATAGGAGTCGAGTGGATCAGAAGGATGGGTTATGTGTGTGGGTGTGAGAGAGATAGAGAGAGGGTGCATGTGAGTCACATACAAACAAATATCAGAGAGAAATGAGATCCAGAGAGACGGAGTTTTGTGTCTGCGAGAGAGAAAGATATTTCACAACGAGAGTGATAGCTAGAGAGACGTATGAGGGAACGCAAGATATCTCTAGGGAGAGAGGGTGTGTTTGAGCGACATACAAGAGAACAATGGAGAAATATGAGACCCTGGGAGACAGAGTTTGTGTTTGTGTGTGAGAAAGAGATATTGAAGAGGAAGAGTCGTAGGTTCTCATATCTAAGGAGCGAAAGACATCTCTGTATGAGGGGTGTGCGAGTGGCACACATGGGAATAGTTGAGAGAAATGAGACCCCGGGAGACAAAGTTTTGTGTTTGTGTGAGAGAAAGAGATTCCACATGGAGAATCATATCTAGAGACACATAGCAGGGAGCGAGATATACTTAGAGAGAGATAGAGTGATGAAGGTCGATGGAGAGAGTACCATTAGTGTGTTACGAAGATAAAAGATCATTGTCGACATACAGGTAGCACGAGAGATTCCTGAGAGACGATGAACGCATATAGGTCCAGAGAGATAGTCCTATATAAGCATGAGTGATAGCTATATGAGACAAATATCTGGCTTAAAGGGGATTCGAATATTTAAACTGGAGATCACGACATCGATAATATCATAACGCAAATTGGTGTATCAAACATGCATATTCATTTGAATTTGGGCACACGTGTAATGTTATATAGTTTATCAATATTAGTGATCCATAGATTCTTCAGTTACAAACAATGCATGGTTTATATGCAATTAATGTCTAAACGGGATTACACTATATGTTGCGTGTGTGAAACACATTATACATGTTTGACAAGTTAAAAAAACCGCATGAAACACACATTAATTGGAGACAGTTAGCGAGGAATGCATACATTCGATTTCAACATAAAGTGGTTTCAAATATTTGAAAATCCAAATTGATGGATACAACCTTATGAATCTGAGATCATGCCATTTGTAAACCATATTTATGTATAAATGGTGTTGTGCTTTTGAAAGTATATATGTAAAAAAACTGATGTATATAGAATGTAATTCCAATTGAAAATGGATCCCGCCCGAAAAAAAATAGTAGAATACAAACGGGATTCGAATTGAGTTGGCACGGTAAACGTGCACTGTGCAAAATTTGAATGAAGCGGGGAAAGTCGCAGTAACCGCCCGAAAACAAAATCTGCGAGATGGAAATCACTACTGCCTATCCCTGCGAGGCAAAGCCTATCTGCTGGAGTTCTATAGGTTTCGATAGGGGTAGGTTTGTAATTTCACCAAAACGTGACGTAACCGCCTCTCACCTGGATTCATACACGATGGGCGCCAAAACACAGTGTGCCCTCGGCCGAAATCGACTCCCTCCCCGATTCATATTCATACACGGTGGGCGCCAAAAACAAACTCTCGTCGGCGAATATTCGGTGTATGCGAGATTACCGTCCTATCCCCAACCGACTAATGTTGCTGTGATGTAGTAGAAATTTGAAACGGGGGCTAAATTTGTAAATTTCCTCGCATTTGAGACAAGCGCACCCTGAATACATGGTTCCCCCCTTCCTCTCTACCTCCCTTTTCCCCATTCGTACTCCGTGGGCGCCAAAACACCCTCTCCACCCCACCCTCCTCCGTCCGCCGCCGTCCGCCACCCCATCCACCGCCGTCCTCCTCCACCATGCCGGAGCTGATACCCCGATGCCGCCGTCCATTACAAGAGATCGACCTCTCTCATCCACGCCTTCGGACCGGGATCCTTGCATCCCGTCCTCTCGCTTCATCCCCGCCGTCGTCCACCTTGCCGGCATCGCTCCTACGACCGTCTCGTCCACCGCGCCCCGCCGCCACCGTCTACCCTCCTAGATCTGCTTCCACGCTGCCGACAGCCATCGCTACCGCAGCACCGTCAAATTCTCACCAGATGCATACACGGCACCGCACCAGAGGCGGTACTCTTTCGTATCTGCTCAACTTATTTATCGCAGCAAGAAAATAGATCGCCACTGCTTTACTCTAATTTCTTGTCTTGGTTGCGAAGTTGCCTTTGTCTGGTTTGCACCTTCAGATCCACCATGGCACGCTCAACACTATACTCCCAATGCTTATGGTTTTCCCCTTTTATATTCCACACTAGTTAAATCACAGTAGACTAAATTTCAAAATTGGGTCAGTCGATTTTTCAGAGCTCGCCGGAGTTCGCTGGTGCGATCCAAGGGGCTCTGGTGGTTGTGGGGCCTCTACGAATGAAGAAAACTCGACACGGGTGGGGGGTGGGGATGGTGGAGGAACACAGGCGGTGGGGGCCGATTGTCCGGCCGGCGGCCCGTGCGGTGTTCTATATGGGAAGAATCAGAGATGAGGAAGAAGAAGGGTTAGGAGACGTAGGATCTTCATCCAACCGCCTGAAATGGTCGAGAGACAGCTGGGAGTTGCATTCTTAATGCGCTCTGGTTCATCATGTGTGGGCACTGCGCAACCAACATTTTATTATTCAAAATCTGCTTGCTCTTCTTTACCATGTTCGATAGTGTTGGCCTGTACGTGATCGATAGGCTTTCAATTACTAGCGGCAATACAACACCATATTTTCAAGCCAGTTCCACTTTCCTGATTTATATATCGTGGTTATGGTGTACCCCTGTTATGTACACTATGATCTGCCTAGTTGCTGTGTGCTCTTGTTATCATGGTTTGGCAATAAACAGTATATTATGAACCTATCATCTGCCAACTATCCTTACTTCTGGAGCATATTTTTTGTGTACTTGTGCCAGATTACATAAATGCACGCACGATATTACAGCACACATGAGCTCTCTCATCAGAATCCAGTGATAGCACATAAGTGTTTACAGGGGCGCCCCTATATTAGAATATTATCTGCATTACAGAGATAATCTCACAACTATTTATGTTTTCATGGTTCTCAGATATTATATGCAAGACAGTGAATATCAGAATCCGCGCATCAGAAGAATATTGTGGAACACTGCAATGACTTACAAAATTGGCACCAAGGCATTGAGTGCCATTCTGGAAGCAATGAAACTCGTACGCTCCCCACCTGTTGATTCTTGTTTAGAATATCATTCTAATGACTATTCTAACCTCGAGGAGTCAAAGGCAGATAGCCTATCCTGTTCACCCATCAAGGTGCCTGTTCTAATTTGGCAATGTTTTATTGATTGCGCGTATCTTGCATATGTTGTCTCGCATTTCTTCTACTTTGTTGCACCACGATCTGCTTAGATTACTCATCATATAACTCGAGATGCTATGCCCATCCATTATCAATACATATTCCATCTATTGTCATACCATGGTTTTTCACTCAAATGTTGTTCTTGTGCATCAGACATCAAAAAGGAAGAGGGTGATTGCCGAACCTGAAGGAGCACCAGCAAAGTCCTTGAAAAACGTGGTGGTGCCAGAGAAATCAGACAGCGCCCCATTTATATTGGCTGTACAACCAGTGACAGAAAACATAGGACCGACTCCAACAGACTGTACCCATACTTCACTGGCCACGCCACTAGCCCCACCACACAGGACCTGCACTCCAACAAAAGGTATACCGATTTCATTTGCCATAGCACCAGCCATACCACAGAAAAATCCCACTCCAGCAAAAAGTACAGCAAGTCCACTGGCCGAAGGCCTATCCCAACTGAAGAGGCGGCCAATTCCTGTAGATTGGAACCCCATTCCATTTATTCCCAGTTTAAAAGACAATGCTTTCACTGTTGTTAGGGAATACGTGCATATATTCCCATCATGGGAAGATTATAGTGAAGACAAACACCATTTTCGCATCTTCCTATCCAACTTACGTGTAAGTGCTATTATTCATGGTTATTATTTTCCTGTTTTCTGCTGATCGAACACATCAATGATTCACATTACATTGTTGTAACTAGGTGAGGGTCAATCTGGATAGTCATGACGAGCAAAGCTTGCTTGTGCTTTTCAAGGAAGCATTGCAGCAGTATCGGTGTTACCTGAGGAAATCACACTTTGATGGCAAGTCTATAAACGAATATCCGGTGAAGTCTCCTGTGCTAAATTTAGAAGACATTGAATGGAAAAATCTTGTTATGCACTAGTCTCGTTCCCAGGATGAGGTACTGTCTATGAAATCACATGACAATTTGAACTTCTACTTTTCCGCATGTGCCTTACGGATCTTTTTTGTAGGAAATCAGCTCGAAGAAGAATTCCGGTTTGAAAAGAACGACAGGATATCGCAAATATGCTGCCCGCTGCTTTGCTCTTGTTAGTACATGTTGTCCTGTATCACTGTACTTGCATACATACCTGGTTCATTATGTGACAGCAGTATGCATGATAGCTTGCTTATCAATTGTTCGCTCCAAATTATCTGATCTGTATGAATGGTTACATTAGTGTAGAATATATCCAATGCCAATGAATTTTTTTAGCTCTGCATTGTTCTTGTAAGTACATGCTGTCCTTTATCAGTGTACTTATATTGACAGGTAGTTGTTCATGTACCATCACTCTGCAGCTTATTTTCCTTTGCCCTCCATTTTCTACACATCAGATCTATATTTACTCTTACCATAAGGTTGGTACTGAAGAAGTTTAGCTGTGCATTGCTCTTGGATGTGCCTTTTGCCTGTATCGCTGCACATACATTTATAGCTACTTGGTTATGTAGCATCACTCTTCATCTTATCTTAAATATTCTCCATTTTTTTTGTATATTATCACATCTATATTTACTCTTACCAAAATGTAGAATAAAGGCAATGCTTATGAAGAACATTCTGTGCTAAACTTCTTGAATTGCCCCCCCCCCCCCCATCAGCATGGACAAGGGATTTATAGAGCCTGTCTTCACCAGTAATGTAAGTTTGTCCTTCTCAAGCCTTCAAACTTTGTTGTGTATATTTGGTTAGGCATGACTGCAACAGCTGTTTATTTTTGGTGTTTGCATCAAATTGCATGTTTAAAGCTTATTATGTAGTTCATAAACAAAAGTTTGTCCTTCTCAATTTAAGTTTTCAGTTGTACAACCAAGTTCCTTCTTCATACCATGTAAAAACTATATAGAGCAAGTGATCTTCTTTTGCACTGCATGTATGCTTCTGTTCTTCATCTGTAATCCAGTGGTGTGGTGAACCTACCCACTACAGCACAATGTCATATTCTGCAATGTCTTAACTATGAACAATGTCATATCATTCTACTATTATTTAAACCACCTCTTTATTTTCCAATCTGAAATGGGATAAATTGACAGCACACTAACCATTGATACTTATGAGTTCTTGATCTGTAATCCAGTGGTGTCGTGAAGCTGCCAACTCCTTCACAATGTCAATTACTTCCATGTCTTGACCTGAACAATACCATATTGTGTTAATGCAATTTTAAATTGTGTCACTTTATTCGTCAGTAAGAAATGTGATGAATTGTCAGCACTGATACTTTTATGTGCAAAACCTGTCATCTGTCTGCTTGTTTATCTTTCAGAGTGAGGAAGATATAAGTGTTGAACAAGCGCAGTCTCATCATCTTGCTCAGCTGCTTGCGCTGCAGCTCCCCAGCAGGGCTAACCTTTCTTGAACTCTATTGAAGTGCTGTCGGTTTTGTATATTACTTTTTCGGCGTGTTTATTTGCACTGGTGGCGATCTTTGATGCCCAGTGTATGTAATCTGCTGTCTGCTTGTGCTTTATTATCATAGTGGCGAACTTTGATGCCCAGTGGATGTAATATGCCGTAATTTCTTTATTGTATAGTCTAGGTTTTTTCTTATTCACGATGCTGCAGTTATTTTACTGTATATATATCCTGTCTTCGCAGTAAACTGGCCAAACCGTAAAATTATGGTACATAATCGGGCCGTCATGCAATCACGATGTATGATCCGCATCATGGGCCCCGTCAAACTGGCCCACTATTAGATTCGGGCCTTTAATAGGCCGAGTAACCCCAGGCCCTCTTTTTGCAAGAAAACTCAATGGGCTTTTAGGAGGTTGAGAAGTAGGCTGGGCCTGAAACGTGCCGAATAGCTCACGGGTCGGCGGCAGCCCGAAATGGACCCCGACCCATGATTGTGCGAATCAATTCACGGGCTTTTAACAGGCCAAAGTTGTCTCGGTCCTTGTTTGTCCCAATCAGATATCGGCTGCGAGCAGGCCGGATGCAAACCGGGCCGTAGTTAGGCCCAACTATATGACGGGCTTTTAACAGGCCAAAATTAATATAGGGCCGAAATGTTAAATGGGCCCTTAACAGGCCGAAACTAATATCAGGCCGAATTACTAAATGGTCCTTTAGCAAGTGGGCCCAAAAGCATAGCGTCCAGTTAACGGGCCGAATCTGATATGGGCCACAATTGAGCCCAAAGCCTCTTAAAGGGTCGGACCTGATCTGGGACGTGATTTGGCCTAGAAAGTGGGAGACTTTTAACGGGTCGGATCTTATATGGGCCATTACTAGGCCCGAAATGTGGCAGGCCATTAATGGACCGGATCAATTATGGGCCGGCATTTGGCCCAAAACATGGCAGCCAGTTAATGGGCCGGCCTACTAGGGTCCTCAAAATCTTGTGGGCCTACAACTGGGCCGGCCCATTAATGTCAGCGAAATCTCATGGACCTTTAGCTGGGCCGGCCCATTATGATTCACAAGAATTTTGTGGGCCTTTACCTGGGCCGGCCCATTATGGCACACAAAAATCTTGTAGGCCTTTACCTTGGCCGGCCTATTATGGCCCGCAAAATCTTGTGGGCCTTTAGCTGGGCCAGCCCATTATTGTCCACAAAATCTCGTGGGCCTTTAACTGTGTCGGCCCATTATGGGCCGCAAAATCTTGTAGGGCCTTTAGTTGGGCCGGCCCATTTAAACTTGATTGGCCGTGCCACGTGTCGACGTATCATAGGCGCCTTCTGTCCAATGAGTGGATGACATCTGTCCCAATGATGAGCCGACACGTGTTTCCTCCAGCCAATGATGATTTTACACGTGGAAAATCCCCATTGGTTGGGGCTGTTAACGGGTTATCGGATCCAAAACCCAACCCGATAGCTTAACGGCGTTCCGTTACGGTGGATGCCACGTGTCGGTCACCCTTGACGAAAGCACTTCTGTGACGCGCGATTTATCGTCATGGAAGTGGACACTTCCGTGATGATAATTCTGGTAATGTCATGGAACACTTCTACGACAGCACAGGTATGACTATCTTGATTCTGTCATAAATTTGTCATGGATGTACATGCATGACAAAAAAAACCTACTGTGACAAACACGTATCATCACGGAAGTGTATTTTTTTGTAGTGAATATTGATGTTAAGGTTTGTGATTCCCTATGCAAGCATGAAAGTCAATAGTTATGCAATGAAATTTATCTACTACTTGTGGTGCATTTTTCGGTGTTACTTATTCTTAATGCTTGGGTACGAGATTTTTCCTTTCTTGGTTGGTCGCTTCTCAATCTTTTTGCCAGCCTTCATTTTGCACTAAGTATGATCACTACTTGTGCATCCAAAACCCTTTAAACCAATTTTTCCATATGAGTCCACTATACCTACCTATATGCGGTATTTCTGTGCCGTTCTAAGCAAATTTGCATGTGCCATCTCTAATTTTCAAAATAAATTTCACTTTTGTGTGCTCGTACTGCTCGCGAGGCGGTGAGGGGTGGCCAATATTTTCCATGCTAGATGTTTTATTCTCACGATGAGTGTTTATTCACTTGTCATTGCACGAGAGTATGGCAAAGGTATTAGGGATGCCAGGGCCCAAAATGAAAAATGAATTTACTTTATGTTGTCAAATAATAAATTCCTTGGAAAGTGTTGGTATGGAGGGCACCCGTGGATACGGTTAGCCATGGAAAGTGAAAGTAATGGTGGAAAAAGAATAAACTTTATTTTCTGTTTGGGAACCGCCTATGATGTATCTAGCATGGAAAGTGTTGGGAGCTCTAATTCGTTTTCGTTGGTGGGAAAAGTATGCCTCCCAAAATGTTTTTATCTCTCAATTTTCGCTTTGAACTCTGTCACCTCTACAAATCCCTACTTCCCTCTACGAAGGGCATTTCTTTTAATTTATGAAATTTTTATTTTTAATTTGTCTCCACCTTCTCCTATAAAGAACCAACTAATGGGCACTATGATCGTATTTGAGTATTGAGTGTAGCTAATATTTGAGTGTGCTTCATGAATGGATCAATGATTGAACATAATGGGCTAGGGATAACTTGCTTTAGTGTTGATATTTTGAAAGACATGGTTGCTTGTTGGTATGCTTGAGTATTAAAGTCTTCATGTCAAAACTAGACTATTGCTTTGAACCATATAAAAGTGCAAACGTCCATGCTAAAGAGAAAAGAAAATGTGATGAACGTGTTAGGCAGCATTCCACATCAAAAATTCTGTTTTTATCATTTACCTACTCGAGGACGAGCATGAATTAAGCTTGGCAATGTTGATACGTCTCCAATGTATCTATAATTTTTGAACGTTCCATGCTGTTATATTATCATTCTTGGATATTTTACAATCATTTTATAGTCATTTTATATCATTTTTTGGTACTAACCTACTGACATTGTGCCTAGTGCCAGTTGCTATTTTCTGCTTGTTTTTTACATCACAGGAAATCAATATCAAACGGAGTCCAAACGCAGCAAAACTTTTTCTGGATTTTTTTGGACCAAAAGACATCCAGTGGGCCAAGAAAGCACCTGAGGGGAGCTCCGAGGGGAGCACAACCCACCAGGGCGCACCCGGGGGCCCACGCGCGCCCCGGTGGGTTGTGCCCACATTGGTGGCCTCCCGCACCGCCTCTTTGCTCTATAAATACCCCAATATTCCATAAACCCTAGGGGAGGCGATGAAAATCAATTCTAGCCGCCGCAAGTTCTAGAAACACCAGATCCAATCTAGACACCATCTCCGAGGGGTTCATCATGTCCATTGGTGCCTCTCCGATGATGCGTGAGTAGTTCTTTGTAGACCTACGGGTCCGTAGTTAGTAGCTAGATGGCTTCCTCTCTCTCCCTTGATTATCAATACAATGGTCTCTTGGAGATCCATATGATGCAAGTCTTTTTGCGGTGTGTTTGTTGGGATCCGATGAACTTTGAGTTTATGATCAGATCTGAGTTTTTATCCATGAAAGTTATTTGAGTCTTCTTTGATCTCTTATATGCATGATTTTTTGTAGCCTCGTATTTGTTCTCCGATATTTGGGTTTTATTTGGCCAACTTGATCTATTGATCTTGCAATGGGAAGAGGTGCTTTGTGATTGGTTCGATCTTACGGTGCTTGATCCCAGTGATAGAAGGGGAAACGACACGTATGTATCGTTTCTATTAAGGATAAAAAAGATGGGGTCTATTTCTACATAAATAGAGCTTGTCTACATCATGTCATTGTTCTTACTGCATTACTCCGTTTTTCCATGAATGCTGGATAGCGGTCGATGTGTGGAGTAATAGTAGTAGATCCAGGAAGGAGTCGGTCTACTAATCTTGGACATGATGCCTATATAATGATCATTGCCTGGATATCGTCATGATTATTTGAAGTTCTATCAATTTCCCAATAGTAATTGTTTTCCCACCATTTGCTATTTTTCTCAAGATAAGCCACTAGTGAAACCTAAGGCCCCTAGATCTCTTCTCATCATATTTGCCTTTGCGATCTATTTTCCTTTGCTTTTATTTTTAGATCTACTAAACCAAAAAAACAAAAATACCTTGCGGCACTTTATTTATTGTGCGATCTATTTATCCTATCTATCACAACTTTATCACGTCTTCTCGCCAATTCGAGGCATCGTTACCCGAAAGGGATTGACAACCCCTTTAACATGTCGGGTTGCGAGTATTTGTTATTTGTGTGGAGGGGTTGTTTACGTTGTGTTCCTTGGTTCTCCTACTGGTTCGATAACCTTGGTCTCATCACTGAGGAAAATACCTACCGTCGTTGTGCTGCATCATCCCTTTCTCTTTGGGGGAAATACCGACGTAGTTCAAGCAGGCATCAGACCTCTTCCCATGGCCGGAACGGTGACCATGCCTCGTCGCCCACCAACAAGGAAGCACAGAGACATACTCTAACGTGCATGGCACCATGTTCGTCCACACCCGCCACTGCCCCTACCATTGCCACGAAGTGCGGCCTCCTCCTCCTTGACCAGCTCCTCCTTGTCGACTATCTCTTGCATCTCCTGGGGGTGGCGACGTCGCCCGCGACGGACAGGGTCATCTTCTCCTCAAGCCCCTACCATTGGGAATCGTCATGGTCATGGATGGACTCCTCAAGAACATGATGCATGAGCTCCTCCACCTCATGAACGATCATGGGAGGTGCCACCCTGATAGAGCTTTTCATGGACACACGCCAATTCCTTTTGCCGTAGCAATGCACACGCACTTATCCTAGTAAATAATTAAAAATGTGATTAATTTTGCTAAGTGTAATGGAGTTTTCTAGCGATATTAACCGTATATTTAAAGAATGAGTTCTAACAAATTAAAAGGTGTAACCAATTTCGCTAAGTGTAACTAAAATTTGTGTTTGTTACCATTATAGATGCAATGCATTGCAAAATATTAAATTGTGGTCAATAAAATAAATGGTGGAAGTGGCACCCTTTGCAGTAACATTTGAAATGTCACTCCATAGTTTCTATTTTTCATTCTACGGGCCATGTGTGTGTTTTACCCGTCTTCGCTCACTCACTATTGCATTCCAGCAAAAACAATATAAACAAAATTTCTCAGTCACATGAAGTCCAATGTTTGAAAGTAAGAATGAGCAATGGATTTCACATTTTTCCTAGCAAAATTCATTAAAAGTACTTATAACTTAAAGCATAGCCTAGCATATTCCAAGCGGGAGAATGGTTTTGTTTCCTTTTCGTTACTTAACTGGTCATTTCCCCTTCTCTGAGTACATGTGTGTTGGGAAACGTAGCATGCAATTTTAAAAAAATTCATACGCTCATGCAAGATCTATCTAGGAGATTCATAGCAACGAGAGGGGGGGAGTGTGTCCACGTACCCTCGAAGACCGAAATAGGAAGCATTTGCTTAACATGGTTGATGTAGTCGAACGTCTTCTCGTTCCAACCGATCAAGTACCGAATGTACGGCACCTCCGAGTTCTGCAGACGTTCAGCGCGATGACGTCCCTCGAGCTCTTGATCCAGCAGAGTGTCGAGGAAGTAGACGAGTTTCATCAGCACGACGGCATGGTGTCGGTGATGGTGAAGTAATCCACGCAGGGCTTCGCCTAAGCACCGCGATAATATGATCGGAGGCGTAAACTATGGAGGGGGCGCCACACATGGCTTTGAACAATTGATGTGTGTTGTAGGCACTCCCTCCCCCCCCCCCCCCCGTATATAAAGGAGGGAGGGGGAGAGGGCTGGTCCTAGGCACGCCCCAAGTAGGAGGAATCCTACTTGGGCTCCTAGTTGGATTCGCCCCCTCCCACCCTTTCCTTTTATCGGAGGGGGAAAGGGGGAAAGAGAGAGAGGGTGAGAAGGAAAGGGGGGCGCCGCCCCCTCCCCTAGTCCAATTCGGCCATCTTCCCCGCGGGGGGCGTGGCACCCATTTGTGGGCTGGTGTGCCTCCCTCCTATGGCCCATCGGGCCCATATCTTCCCCTGGGGGGTTCCGGTAACCCCCCCCCCCCCCCCAGTACTCCGATATGTACTTGATACATTCCGAAACACTTCCTGTGTCCGAATACTACCTTCCAATATATCAATCTTTACCTCTTGACTATTTCGAGACTCCACGTCATGTCTGTGATCTCATCCGGGACTGCGAACAACATTCGGTCACCAAATCACATAACTCATATAATACAAATCGTCATCGAATGTTAAGCATGTGGACCCTACGGGTTCAAGAACCATGTAGACATGACCGAGACACCTCTCCGGTCAATAACTAATAGCGGAACCTGGATGCTCATATTGGCTCCCACATATTCTACAAAGATATTTATCGGTTGAACTTCTATGACAACATATGTTATTCCCTTTGTCATCGGTATGTTACTTGCCCGAGATTCGATCGTCGGTATCTTCATACCTAGTTCAATCTTGTTACCGGCAAGTCTCCTTACTTGTTCCATAATGCACCATCCTGTAATAACTCATTATTCACATTGCTTGCAAGGCTTCATATGATGTGCATTACCGAGAGGGCCCAGAGATACCTCTCCGATACTCGGAGTGACAAATCCTAATCTCGATCTATGCCAACCCAACAAACACCTTCGGAGATACCTGTAGAGGATCTTTATAATCACCCAATTACGTTGTGACATTTGATAGCACACAAGGCATTCCTCCGGTGTCCGGGAGTTGCATAATCTACTAGTCGGAGGAATGTGTATTTGACATGAAGAAAGGAATACCAATAAAATTGAATGATCATTATGCTAAGCTAACGGATGGGTCTTTGAGGGAGTCCGGGATTAAGGGGTCCTCGGACAGCCGGACTATACACTTTGGCCGGACTTTTGGACTATGAAGGTACAAGATTGAAGACTTCTTCCCGTGTCCGGATGGGACTCTCCTTTGCTTGGAAGGCAAGGTTGGTGGTTAAAATATGAAAATTCCTTTCTCTGTAACCGACTCTGTGTAACACTATCTCCCTCTGGTGTCTATATAAACCGGAGGGTTTAGTCCGTAGGACAACAACAATCATAACCATAGGCTAGCTTCTAGGGTTTAGCCTCTTTGATCTCGTGGTAGATCTACTCTTGTAATACTCATATCATCAAAATCAATCAAGCAGGAAGTAGGGTATTACCTCCATCGAGAGGGCCCGAACCTGGGTAAACATCGTGTCCCCCGCCTCCTGTTACCATTAGCCTTAGACGCATAGTTCGGGACCCCCTACCCGAGATCCGCCGGTTTTGACACCGACATTGGTGCTTTCATTGAGAGTTCCACTGTGTCGTCACCATAAGGCTTGATGTCTCCTTCAATCATCAACAACGCGGTCCAAGGTGAAGTTTTTCCCCCCGGACAGATCTTCGTTTTTGGCGGCTTCGCACTGCAGGCCAACTCGCTTGGCCATTTGGAGCAGATCGACAGCTACGCCCCTGGCCATCAGGTCAGGTTTGGAAGCTTGAACTACACTACCGACATCCGCGGAGACTTGATCTTCGACGGATTCGAGCCCATGATAGCTGTACCCCGCCGCCACGATGAACACGACCTAAATCTGTCATCAGAGGGTATGCGGAAGATTGCACCTGTAGCCGCTCTAGCCCTAGATACAGAGCACAGTGCACCATCCGAGGATGGGAGGCTCGACCCCACCACGGAAGCCGCGGACTCGATGGCGCTAGAGCCGAACACAGATTTGACCTCCAATGAGGCTCGTATCATCAGAGCCTCGGACTCGTCTATGGTTATAGGCTCCGAACCGCGTGAATCTGTGCCCATTAAGTCTGACTGGGTGTAGATCTTAGAGTTCAGCTCCGCGGACATCTTCCAACACTCACCCCTAGGCGACGTGTTAAACTCATTAAAGTCTCTCTCCCTGTCAGGAGATTCCCGGCCGAACTATGTTCGGCTCGAGTGGGAAGCGGACGGCGAAGAACTTCGTTGCCCACCCACCACCCATTTGATAGACACTGTCGATGATTTGACCGACATGCTTGATTTTGACTCCAAAGACATCGACGGTATGGACGACGATGCCGGAGAAGAACAGGAACCACCGCCCATAGGGCACTGGACAGCCACCTCCTCATATGATATATACATGGTGGATACACCCAAAGAAGACAATGGCGATGACATACAAGATGCAACTGATGACAAACTTCCTGAGAAGCAGTCTAAGCGCCGACGTCAGCGGCACAACTCTAAATCACGCCATGGTAAACATAGCGATACAGGCACAAGATAGAACAGCACTCCGGACGATGCCGGAGACAATGAAGACCCCGCCGAGGCAAGTTTTGAACAGGCCGAACGGGAAGATGGGCAAGCCAGCCCCGATGAACAGGCCGTGAACGACGACTCGGAGGATAGCAAATACATGCCTCTCTCCGAGGACGAGATGAGCCTCGGCGATGAAGAATTTATCGTGCCAGAGGATCCTGTCGAGCAGGGGCGCTTTAAGCGCCGCCTTATTCCCACGGCAAGAAGCCTGAAGAAGAAGAAGCAGCAGCTTCAAGCTGATCAAGATCTGCTCACAAATAGATGGACTGAGGTCCTGGCAGCCGAGGAATACGGACTCGAGCGCCCAACCAAAAGTTACCCGAAGAGCAAACTGCTGCCTCAATTTGATGACGAGGCATTGGAGCCAGCACTGCCAGCATATAATGCGGCCGACCAACCCCCGCGTGGTCGAGACAAAGCGGCAATTCAGCCCGAACACCAGCCGCACCATGTTGCCGAACAAATAGAAACACAACAACTCGGGGATACACACATGACCTGCGGTACGACTTGGAGAACTGAGCAGGCCAGACCAGATCGATCTACGGATCGCGGGGGTGCTCCCCAATGTGCAACGACGACCACCACATCGGTCATAATAAATACACACCTGTCTGGGCCGAAAACCGTAGACCGGCTCCATCCGAGTTGCGTTGCGACGTAGCCCAGCACAGAGGCGCCGCGCACCCCCTATGCTTCACTCATGAAGTAATGGAACATGAATTCCCAGAAGGGTTTAAACCCATAAACATTGAATCATACGACGGAACAACAGACCCCCGCAGTATGGATCGAGGACTTCCTTCTCCATATACATATGGCCCGCGGCGATGATCTCCATGCCATCAAGTGTCTCCCGCTAAAACTCAAGGGACCAGCTAGGCACTGGTTGAACAATCTGCCCGAAAACAGTATTGGCAGTTGGGAGAACCTGGAAGATGCATTCCTTGAAAACTTCCAGGGCACTTATGTCCGACCTACGGATGCCGATGACCTAAGTCATATAATCCAACAGCTCAGAGAGTCGGCCAGGAAATTCTGGACTCGGTTCTTAACTAAAAAGAGCCAAATCGTCGACTGTCCGGACGCTGAAGCCCTAGCGGCCTTTAAGCACAACATCCGTGACGAGTGGCTTGCCCGACACCTCGGCCAAGAAAAGCCGAAGTCCATGGCAGCCCTCACGACGCTCATGACCCGCTTCTGTGTGGGCGAGGATAGCTGGCTAGCTCGTAGCAACAGCACCTCAAGCAAACCCGGCACTTCGGAAACCAGAGATAGCAATGGCAAGCCCCGAGGCAGTAAACACAAGGGTCGAAATAATGGCGATAACTCCGAGGACACGACCATCAATGCCGGATTCAGTGGCCCCAAGTCCGGGCAGCGGAAAAGACCATTTAATAGAAAAAATCTGGGCCCTTCCAGCATGGACCGCATACTCGATCGTCCGTGCCAAATCCATGGCACCCTCGACAAGCCAGCCAATCATACCAACAAAGAATGTTGGGTCTTTAAACAGGCCAGCAAGTTAAACACCGAAAATGGAGAAAAAGGATTGCAAAGTGACGATGACAAGGAACCCCGGGCGCCAAATACAGCGGGACAGAAGAAGTTTCCTCCCCAAGTGAAAACGGTGAATATGATATACGCTACCGATATCCCCAAAAGGGAGCGGAAGCGCGCACTAAGGGACGTCTATGTGGTGGAGCCAGTCACTCCAAAAATATAACCATGGTCCTCTTGTTCGATCACCTTCGATCGAAGGGACCATCCGACCAGTACCCGTCACGGTGGTTCAGTCGCACTAGTGCTTGACCCTATCATTGACGGATTCCACATCACACGCGTCCTCATGGACGATGGCAGCAGCCTGAACCTGCTTTATCAGGATACAATGCGCAAAATGGGTATTGATCCCTCAAGAATCATGCCCACCAAAACCACCTTTAAAGGTGTCATACCAGGTGTGGAGGCCTGTTGTACGGGCTCAATCACACAGGAAGTTCTCTTCGGATCCCTGGATAATTTCCGAAGCGAAGAGTTACTCTTTGATATCGTCCCCTTTCATAGTGGTTATCACGCACTTCTCGAACGAACTGCATTCGCTCGTTTCAATACGGTGCTGCACTATGCCTACCTTAAGCTCAAGATGCCCGGACCTCGCGGCATTATAACCGTGAATGGAAATACGGAGCGCTCCCTCCGTACCGAGGAGCACACCGCGGCCCTTGCAGTAGAAGTACAGAATAGCCTTCTTAGGCAAAAACTCAATTCGGCAATAAAGCCCCCAGACACCGTTAAGCGGGTCCGTGCTACGCTACAGCAGGACCATCCGGCTCGTTCAGAGCTTAGCTAGCAATTCGGCCTCCGTCCCATTCCTAAGAGAGCGGTGAAATTTGTACCACGCGTACATAACTACGCACTTAAAATACCATGGGAACGGGTGGAGGCACCGCTAGACCACGGTCCACAATGCGGCCCAACCGCTCCTGAATCTGCATACCTTCAGTTTTTCTCTTTCTTTCAGGTTTCTTCTCTTCTCGAGGCCTTTTCTGATAAACCTGCTCATCCGACCCGTAGCGGGACGGATACGCCAAGAAAGCTAGGGGCTTGGACGTACAAGGGAATACCCAGGTGGTCTTTGCTAATGATCATCATACCTGCTTTAACTACCCGCACGCAGCTCGCTCTTGGTCATGGCATATTAAATAGCCTTATTTGCTTATTACACTGCTCATACGCCTTGACGTATTAATCAAATTACAATGAAAATTAATTGGCAGCGTTTGCATTTTTACTGACTTTTCCTTGTCTACTTATTTTTCATCGCAACCGTACATTTTGGTATGCCTTAATTCACCAGGGGCTTCATTGTACCCCATAACACGGCAAGAAAGTCCGAGCACTTTTACAGTGCACTTCGGCACCTCGAACTTATAGCATTATATGCATTGGCTCCGTATCATGTCTTTGGTCAACAGTTGGGTTGCCCGGCTCTTGTGCTTGCTGCCCTACATTCCGCTATATCGGCTAGGGTAGTAAAGTGAGAACTACTGCGATTGTGTCCCGGTTCTTCCGAACGAGCACCTCGGTAGAGAAAGCCGAAAACTAACTGTCATGATGCGGCGAGAGCTGGTCAGCTGTTCGAGAGGTCCCAAAATCCTTAATGATTTCTTCCGCACTATGCGATAACTAATGCATCGTGCAATTGATCGGTTTTTATCCGATCAGGTGATTTCTAATGCCCCAAGTCCGGTCTTTCGAACACTAGGGGCTGCGCCTACCTTTCTTTTGTCAAACTCCTATGGCTAAGTGAGGGTGATAAAGCCTTATAGTCCGATTGCCTGGTTTGTCGCGCTAAACACCTCCTTTAAGGACCAAAAATCTGGAGTAAAGAGTGTTTAGATTCATCCCGAACAGCCCCGTACTTCCTACGTGGGGGCAGAAGCCGACGACTGGCAAATCTCAGCATTACTTTAAAAACGGCCGCACAGGAGGTAATAGTTTGAATAACAAGCATATGTTTTACATAACTTGTTTCATCTTACAACATAGGATAACACGCATCCATTCATGGGAAGGTAATATCCTTGGAACACTGCTCCACCACAAGGCAAGATCCCTTCAGGACACTGTCATAACACAGCTTGGGCTTGCGGTGCTCTTTCCCTTTGGGCGGTCCCTCGGTCATTAGCTTCACAGCATCCATCTTCGCCCAATGCACCTTGGCACGGGCAAAAGCCATTCCCGCACCTTCGATGCAGACCGACCGCTTGATGGCATCCAGCTGAGGATATGCACTAACTGTTGGAAATATGCCCTAGAGGCAATAATAAAATGGTTATTATTATATTTCCTTGTTCATGATAATTTTCTATTGTTCATGCTATAGTTGTATTAACTGGAAACCGTAATACATGTGTGAATACATAGACCACAACATGTCCCTAGTGAGCCTCTAGTTGACTAGCTCGTTGATCAATAGATGGTTATGGTTTCTTGACCATGGACATTGGATGTAATTGATAACGGGATCACATCATTAGGAGAATGATGTGATGGGCAAGACCCAATCCTAAGCATAGCATAAGATTGTGTAGTTCATTTGCAGAGAGCTTTTCTAATGTCAAGTATCATTTCTTTAGACCATGAGATTGTGCAACTCCCGGATACCGTAGGAATGCTTTGGGTGTACCAAACGTCACAACGTAACTAGGTGGCTATAAAGGTGCACTATAGGTATCTCCGAAAGTGTCTGTTGGGTTGGTACGAATCGAGACTAGGATTTGTCACTCCGATGACGGAGAGGTATCTCTGAGCCCACTCGGTAATGCATAATCGTAATGAGCTCAATGTGACTAAGTAGTTAGTCACTGGATCATGCATTACGTAACGAGTAAAGTGACTTGCCGGTAACGAGATTGAATGAGGTATTGGGATACCGGCGATCGAATCTCGGGCAAGTAACGTACCGATTAACAAAGGGAATTGTATAGGGATTGCTTGAATACTTGACATCATGGTTCATCCGATGAGATCATCGTGGAACATGTGGAAGCCAACATGGGTATCCAGATCCCGCTGTTGGTTATTGGCCAGAGAGCTGTCTCAGTCATGTCTGCATGATTCCCGAACCCGTAGGGTCTACACACTTAAGGTTCGGTGATGCTAGAGTTGTTATGGGAATTAGTGTGCAGTTACCGAATGTTGTTCGGAGTCCCGGATGAGATCCCGGACATCACGAGGAGTTCCGGAATGGTCCGGAGGTAATGATTTATATATGGGAAGTCCTATTTTAGCCACCAGAAAATGTTCGGGATTTTTCGGTATTTTACTGGGAAGGTTCTAGAAGGTTCCGGAGTGGGGCCCACCTGCATGGGGGGACCCACATGAATGTGGGTAGTGGGGGAAAGGCCCCACACCCCTGGTCAAGGCGCACCAAGATCCCCCCTTAGAAGGAATAAGATCATATCCCAAAGGGATAAGATCAAGATCCCTAAAAAGGGGGGATAACAATCGGTGGGGAAGGAAATGATAGGATTTCTTTCCTCCCACCTTTGCCAATGCCCCAATGGACTTGGAGGGCAAGAAACCAGCCCCTCCACCCCTATATATAGTGGGGAGGCGCATGGGAGCTTCACCCTTGCACCCTCCCCCTCTCCAACTCCACCTCCTCCTCGGTAGTGCTTGGTGAAGCCCTGCCGGAGAACTGCAAGCTCCACCACCACGCCGTCGTGTTGCCGGAGCACTCCCTCAACTTCTCCTCTCCCCTTTCTGGATCAAGAAGGAGGAGATGTCCCCGGGCTGTACGTGTGTTGAACGCGGAGGCGCCGTCCATTCGGCGTTAGATTGGATCTTCCGCGATTTGAATCGCCGCGAGTACGACTCCCTCATCCACGTTCTTGTAACGCTTCCGCATCGCGATCTTCAAGGGTATGAAGATGCACTCATCCTCTCCCTCTCTTGTTGCTAGAATCTCCATAGATTGATCTTGGTGATGCGTAGAAAATTTTGAATTTCTGCTATGTTCCCCAACAGTGGCATCATGAGCTAGGTCTATTGCGTAGATTCTATGCACGAGTAGAACACAAGTAGTTGTGGGCGTTGGTTTGTTCAATATGCTTACCGTTACTAGTCTTATCTTGATTTGGCGGCATCGTGGGATGAAGCGGCCCGGACCGACCTTACACGTACGCTTACGTGAGACAGGTTCCACCGACTGACATGCACTTGTTGCATAAAGGTGGCTAGCGGGTGCCAGTCTCTCCCACTTTAGTTGGATCGGATTCGATGAAAAGGGTCCTTATGAAGGGTAAATAGCAATTGGCGTATCACCGTTGTGGCTTTGCGTAGGTAAGAAACGTTCTTGCTAGAAACCTGTAGCAGCCACGTAAAACATGCAACAACAATTAGAGGATGTGATATGGCCCAAAAGAATGTGATGAATGATATATGTGATGTATGAGATTGATCATGTTCTTGTAATAGGAATCACGACTTGCATGTCGATGAGTATGACAACCGGCAGGAGCCATAGGAGTTGTCTTAATTTATTGTATGACCCGCCTGTCATTGAATAACACCATGCAATTAATTTACTTTATTGCTAAACCGTTAGCCATAGTAGTAGAAGTAATAGTTGGCCAGACAACTTCATGAAGACACGATGATGGAGATCATGGTGTCATGTCGGTGACGAAGGTGATCATGCCGTGCCTCAAGATGGAGATCAAAGGCGCAAGATGATATTGGCCATATCATGTCACTCTATGATTTGCATGTGATGTTTGTCATGTCTACATCTTATTTGCTTAGAACGATGGTAGCATAAATAAGATGATCCCTCATTAAAATTTCAAGAAAGTGTTCCCCCTAACTATGCACTGTTGCGAAAGTTCGTTGTTTCGAAGCACCACATGATGATCGGTGTGATAGATTCTAACGTTCACATACAACGGGTGTAAGCCAGATTTACACACGCAAAACACTTAGGTTGACTTGACGAGCCTAGCATGTACAGACATGGCCTCGGAACACAAGAGACCGAAAGGTCGAGCATGAGTCGTATAGTAGATACGATCAACATGAAGATGTTCACCGATGATGACTAGTCCGTCCCACGTGATGATCGGACACGGCCTAGTTGACTCGGATCATGTATCACTTAGATGACTAGAGGGATGTCTATCTAAGTGGGAGTTCATTAAATAATCAGATGAACTTAACTATCATGAACATAGTCAAAAGGTCTTTGCAAATTATGTCGTAGCTTACGCTTTAGTTCTACTATTTAAGATATGTTCCTAGAGAAATTTTAGTTGAAATTTGATAGTAGCAATTATGCGGACTGGGTCCGTAAACTGAGGATTATCCTCATTGTTGCGCAGAAGGCTTATGTCCTTAATGCACCGTTCGGTGTGCTGAACCTCGAGCGTCATCTGTGGATGTTGCGAACATCTGACATACACGTTTTGATGACTACATGATAGTTCAGTAATGTTAAACGGTTTAGAATTGTGGCGCCAAAGACGTTTTTGAAACGTCGCGGAACATATGAGATGTTCCAAGGGCTGAAATTGGGATTTCAACCTCGTGCCCACGTCAAGAGGTATGAGACCTCTGACGAGTTTCTTAGCCTACAAACTAAGTGAGAAAAGCTCAATCGTTGAGCATGTGCTCAGATTGTCTGAGTACTACAATCATTTGAATCGAGTGGGAGTTAAACTTCCAGATGAGATAGTGATGTTTCTCCAAAGTCATTGCCACCAACCTGCTAGAGCTTCGTGATGAACTATAACATATCAGGGATAGATATAATGATCCTTGAGCTATTCACGATGTTTGACACCGCGAAAGTAGAAATCGAGTAGGAGCATAAATTGTTGATGGTTAGTAAAACCACTAGTTTCAAGAAAGGGCAAGGGCAAGAAGGGATACTTCATGAAACGGCAAATCAGTTGCTGCTCTAGTGAAGAAACCCAGGGTTGAACCCAAACCCGAGACTAAGTGCTTTTGTAATGAGGGGAACGGTCACTGAAGCAGAACTACCCTAGATACTTGGTAGATAAGAAGGCTGGCAAGGTCGACAGAAGTATATTGGATATACATTATATTAATGTGTACTTTACTAGTACTCCTAGTAGCACCAGGGTATTAGATACCGGTTCGGTTGCTAAGTGTTAGTAACTCGAAACAAAAGCTGCGGAATAAACGGAGACTAGCTAAAGGTGAGATGACGATATGTGTTGGAAGTGTTTCCAAGGTTGATGTGATCAAGCATCGCATACTCCCTCTACCATCGAGATTGGTGTTAAACCTAAATAATTGTTATTTGCGTTGAGCATAGACATGATTGGATTATGTTTATCGCAATACGGTTATTCATTTAAGGAGAATAATGGTTACTCTGTTTATTTGAATAATACCTTCAATGGTCTTGCACCTAAAATGAATGGTTTATTGAATCTCGATCGTAGTCATACACATGTTCATGCCAAAAGATATAAGATAGTAATGATAGTACCACCTACTTGTGGCACTGCCATTTGAGTCATACTGGTATAAAACGCACGAAGAAGCTCCATGTTGATGGATCTTTGGACTCACTCGTTTTTGAAAAGTTTGAGACATGCGAACCATGTCTATTGGTATGTACGCATGAAGAAACTCCATGCAGATGGATCGTTTGGACTCACTTGGTTTTGAATCACTTGAGACATGCAAATCATACCACATGGGCAAGATGACTGAAAGGCCTCGTTTTCAGTGAGATGGAACAAGAAAGCAACTTGTTGGAAGTAATACATTTTGATGTGTGCAGTCCAATGAGTGCTGAGGCACGCAGTGGATATCGTTATGTTCTTACTTCACAGATGATTTGAGTAGATGCTAAGTATATTTACTTGATGAAACACAAGTCTGAATTATTGAAAGGTTCAAGTAATTTCAGAGTGAAGTTGAAGATCGTCGTGACAAGAGGATAAAATGTCTATGATATGATCATAGAGATGAATATCTGAGTTACGAGTTTGGCACACAATTAAGACATTGTGGAAATTGTTTCACAACTAATACCGCCTGGAACACCATAGTGTGATGGTGTGTCCGAACATCATAACTGCACCCTATTGGATATGGTGCATACCATGATGTCTCTTATCGAATTAACACTATCGTTTATGGGTTAGGCATTAGAGACAACCGCATTCACTTTAATAGGGCACCACACAATTCCATTGAGATGACACCGTATGAACTGTGGTTTAGAGAAACCTAAGCTGTCATTTCTTAAAAGGTTTGGGGCTGCGACGCTTATGTGAAAAAGGTATTAGCCTGATAAGCTCGAACCCAAAGCGGATAAATGCATCTTCATAGGACACCCAAAACAGTTGGGTATACCTCCTATTTCAGATCCGGAAGCAAAAGTGATTATTTCTAAAAATGGGTCCTTTCTCGAGGAAAAGTTTCTCTCGAAAGAATTGAGTGGGAGGATGGTGGAGACTTGATGAGGTTATTAAACCGTCACTTCAACTAGTGTGTAGCAGGGCACAGGAAGTTGTTCCTGTAGCGCCTACACCAATTGAAGTGGAAGTTGATGATATTGATCATTAAACTTCGGATCAAGTCACTACTAAAACTCGTAGGTCGACAAGGATACGTACTACTCCAGAGTGGTACGTAATCCTGTCTTGGAGGTCATGTTGCTAGACAACAATGAACCTACGAGCTATGGAGAAGCGATGGTGGGCCCGGATTCCGACGAATGGCTCGAGGCCATAAAATCCGAGAGAGGATCCATGTATGAAACAAAGTATAGACTTTGGAAGAACTACTTGATGGTCGTAAGGCTGTTGGGTACAGATGGATTTTAAAAGGAAGACGGACAATGATGGTAAGTATCACCATTAAGAAAGCTCGACTTGTTGTTAAGATGTTTTCCGACAAGTTCAAGGAGTTGACTGCGATGAGACTTTCTCATTCGTAGCGATGCTAAGAGTCTGTTGGAATTATATTAGCAGTTACTGCATTATTTATGAAATCTTGCAGATAGGATGTCAAAACATTGTTTCCTCGACGATTTTTTTGAGGAAAGGTTGTATGTGATACAACCAGAAGGTTTTGACAATCCTGAAAGATGCTAACAAGTATGCAAAGCTCCAGCAATCCTTCTAAGGACTGGAGTAAGCATCTCGGAGTTGGAATATACGCTTTGATGAGATGATCAAAGATTTTGGGTTTATACAAAGTTTATGAGAAACTTGTATTTCCAAAGAAGTGAGTGGGAGCACTATAGAATTTCTGATGAGTATATGTTGTTGACATATTGTTGATCAGAAATGATGTAGAGTTTCTGGAAAGCATATAGGGTTATTTGAAAAGTGTTTTTCAATGGAAAACCTGGATTAAGCTACTTGAACATTGAGCATCAAGATCTATAAGGATAGATCAAAATCGCTTAATAGTACTTTCAAACGAACACATACCGTGACAAGATTTTGAAGGAGTTCAAAATAGATCAGCAAAGAAGGAGTTCTTGGCTGTGTTAGTATTGAGTAAGACTCAAGACCTGACCACGGCAGAAGAGAGAGAAAGGACGAAGGTCGTCCCCTATGCTTTAGACGTAGGCTCTAAAGTATGCTATGCTGTGTACCGCACCTGAAGTGTGCCTTGCCATGAGTCAGTCAAGGGGTACAAGTGTGATCCAGGAATGGATCACATGACAGTGGTCAAACTTATCCTTAGTAACTAGTTGACTAAGGAATTTTCTCGATTATGGAGGTGGTAAAAGAGTTCGTCGTAAAGGGTTACGTCGATGCAAACTTTGACACTAATCCGGATGACTCTGAGTAGTAAACCGGATTCGTATAGTAGAGCAGTTGTTTGGAATAGCTCCAAGTAGCGCGTGGAAGCTGCATCTACAAGATGACATAGAGATTTGTAAAGCACACACGGATCTGAAAGGTTCAGACCTGTTGACTAATAAACCTCTCTCACAAGCGAGATATGATCAAACACCATGGGTGTTGGATTCATTACAATCACATAATGATGTGAACTAGATTATTGACTCTAGTGCAAGTGGGAGACTGTTGGAAATATGCCCTAGAGGCAATAATAAAATGGTTATTATTATATTTCCTTGTTCATGATAATTGTCTATTGTTCATGCTATAATTGTATTAACTGGAAACCGTAATACATGTGTGAATACATAGACCACAACATGTCCCTAGTGAGCCTCTAGTTGACTAGCTCGTTGATCAATAGATGGTTATGGTTTCCTGAAAATGGACATTGGATGTCATTGATAACGGGATCACATCATTAGGAGAATGATGTGATGGACAAGACCCAATCCTAAGCATAGCACAAGATCGTGTAGTTCGTTTGCTAAGAGCTTTTCTAATGTCAAGTATCATTTCCTTAGACCATGAGATTGTGCAACTCCCGGATACCGTAGGAATGCTTTGGGTGTACCAAACGTCACAACGTAACTGGGTGGCTATAAAGGTGCACTACAGGTATCTCCGAAAGTGTCTTTTGGGTTGGCACGAATTGAGACTGGGATTTGTCACTCCGATGACGGAGAGGTATCTCTGGGCCCACTCGGTAATGCATCATCATAATGAGCTCAATGTGACTAAGTAGTTAATCATGGGATCATGCATTATGGAACGAGTAAAGTGACTTGCCGGTAATGAGATTGAACGAGGTATTGGGATACCGGCGATCGAATCTCGGGCAAGTAACGTACCGATTGACAAAGGGAATTGTATACGGGATTGCTTGAATCCTTGACATCGTGGTTCATCCGATGAGATCATCGTGGAACATGTGGGAGCCAACATGGGTATCCAGATCCCGCTGTTGGTTATTGGCCAGAGAGCTGTCTCGGTCATGTCTGCATGATTCCCGAACCCGTAGGGTCTACACACTTAAGGTTCGGTGATGCTAGAGTTGTTATGGGAATTAGTGTGCAGTTACCGAATGTTGTTCGGAGTCACGGATGAGATCCCGGACGTCACGAGGAGTTCCGAAATGGTCCGGAGGTAAAGATTTATATATGGGAAGTCCTATTTTGACCACCGGAAAATGTTCAGGATTTTTCGGTATTGTACCGGGAAGGTTCTAGAAGGTTCTGGAGTGGGGCCCACCTGCATGGGGGGACCCACATGAACATGGGTAGTGGGGGCAAGGCCCCACACCCCTGGTCAAGGCGCACCAAGATCCCCCCTTAGAAGGAATAAGATCATATCCCGAAGGGATAAGATCAAGATCCTTAAAAGGGGGGATAACAATTGGTGGGGAAGGAAATGATGGGATTTCTTTCCTCTCACCTTTGCCAACGCCAAAATGGACTTGGAGGGAAAGAAACCAGCCCCCTCCACCCCTATATATAGTGGGGAGGCGCATGGGAGCTTCACCCTTGCCCCTGGCGCAGCCCTCCCCCTCTCCAACTCCACCTCCTCCTCGGTAGTGCTTGGCGAAGCCCTGCCGGAGAACTGCAAGCTCCACCACCACGCTGTCGTGCTGCCAGAGCTCTCCCTCAACTTCTCTTCTCCCCTTGCTGGATCAAGAAGGAGGAGATGTCCCCGGGCTGTACGTGTGTTGAATGCGGAGGCGACGTCCGTTCGGCGTTAGATCAGATCTTCCGTGATTTGAATCGCCGCGAGTACGACTCCCTCATCCGCATTCTTGTAACGCTTCCACATCATGATCTTCAAGGGTATGAAGATGCACTCATCCTCTCCCTCTCTTGTTGCTAGAATCTCCATAGATTGATCTTGGTGATGCGTAGAAAATTTTGAATTTCTGCTACGTTCCCCAACACTAACCAGCCGCTTCATGAGTCCGAAGTAGCTGCTGGGAATAGGTTCGGTAGGCCATAGCCGGATAATCAAATCCTCGAGGGCTAGTTCGGCCACCCTATGCAGATCGACCAGCTGTTTCAGCTGATCGGTAAAGGGTACTAGGTATTCTGGCGCAGGATATTGCAACGAGAACAGCTTCCCTGCAGAGCTCCCCTCTTTGGCTCGGTAGAATTGTTCGGCATCAGACATGCTGCGCGGTAGATCTGCAAACACCCCTGAAGAACTCCGAATCCGGGTCAGTAAACGAAATCTTTCCTTCGTGTATTTGCTCGGCATAATAAAGGCCTTACCCGCGGCGATCTTTCGGGCCTCCTGGATTTCCTGGAGGGCGCCTTGGGCTTCGACCCGGGCATCATGTGCGGATAGGCGAGCCTTGGTGAGTTCGGACTCTTGGTCCTTTATACTCTGCTCCAAGGTCTCGCACTTCCCTATGGCCTCTTGGAGCTCTTGTTGAACTTCAATGACCCGGGCCTCGTGGTTCTCATGAGTGGCCTGCTCATTGGCCGCCCTTTTCTTGGCCTCGGCTACCGCCTTCTTAAGAGCCTCGACTTCGGCCGCCGCTTCTATTACATACCATGACATTTTTTCAGTCAAAATAACCACTCACTTGTATTCAAATACAGACGATGTTATCCCATACCTTGGTTATCCTCCAATTGCTTGTTACTTGGCCGAGTGCCTTTTCGGCCCGCTCCAGTCTCTGCCTCAGCCCGAAGACCTCCATAGTATGAGCGGTTGCAGCTAATAGCGATGCCTGATCATTCACATAGATATTTCCTAGTTAGTCTCCTGCGAAATGTATCTGATCCTCTGTCCGGCTTTCTTTTCAAAACACCGAATAGTGTATTAGGGGCTACTATCTATATTATGACAATCTTTTAACTTCATTACTTACCTCAAAGCCTGTTAGAAGGCTGGTGCAAGCTTCGGTCAGCCCGCTTTTGATGGACTGAACCTTCTCAATCACTGCACCCATAAGGGTACGATGCTCTTCAACGATGGAGGTGCTTTGCAGCGTCGCCAACAAAGTATCCGGCACCCAAGGGTAGACTGAGGTTGCCGGTGGAATAGGTGCACCACCTTTTGTTGAGGAAGGTTGCTGGCCTAACTCCGGAGCCGTATTGATCTCCGGAGTTGTCTCTGGCTGGGGGGCCGAATTCAGGATGGCCCCGCCTTCAGCATCCATGGGGATCTGCTCCCCCATGTGTCCGGTCGCCGGGGTTTGACCCTTCGGCGCCACGGTCTCCCGAGCTTCGCCCTAGCCTGGGCCCCTCTGGGACGACACCTCAGTGTTGTCCATATCTTTGGGGGAGGAGGCCGTCAGGAGAGTCTCGTTGTTCATTGCATCCGAGTCCAACGAATCTTCTGACGAAGATCGCCCGATTTCGGATCCGGCCGGACTGTAGAATATGAGGACTCGGTACATCAATACTATGCAAAAGTGAGACTGGATATATAGAGATGTCCGGGTTTCTTTGTACTCATGACTTGGCCACGGGCTTGACCCTGGGTTCCCACTTTGGGTTGCTGTCGGCGGCCGCGATAGGTTCGTCTAGAAGGGATGCTTTCCCCTTCTTAGACGTTCGGCCTCCAAACGTGTGGAGGTCGTCCTCTTCTTTCTCCCCCTCACGAGGGGGACTGGCTTTCTTCTTCTTCTTCCTCTCCCTCTTCCTCGTCTTTTTCAGAGGAGTGGGCCTTGGTGTCTTCGGACACCACGTCCGACGTGCCCTTACGACGAAGCCTGCCCCTGGTCTCCTTGGCCTCCTTCTGGGCCTTCTTCTTCGGCGCCTTGTATGGCGCCGGGACCAGCATCTTCATCAGAAGTGGGCCCGCTTGTTCCTCAGGCAGCGGAGCCGGATAGTAGATCCGCTCTGCCTTTTCCTTCCAGGCCTGGGAGAATTGTCGGGGAAATATTAGGTGTTTTTCCCAGGGTATACAAATAAAGGACACACATTGACAACAAATAAAGACTCACCGAACTTGCGGGCCGGGACGCTTTGTGCCCGCGGTCCTCGGCGGTGTCCGGCCACGACTTGCTGGACTTGAATAGCACCTTCCAGATGTCCTCGTGTGTCGTGTCGAAGAACTCTAGCAAGGTTTGGTCCTTGGCCGCATCAAACTCCCATAGATGGAAAGTTCGGTGTTGGCAAGGAAGGATCCGGCGAACTAGCATCACCTGGGCCACATCGACAAGTTTGATATTCTTGTCCCCCATGCTCTTGATACGCACGCGGAGTGCCATCAGCCCGTCGGACGAAGGCCAGTCTAGGCCCTTTTCGGGCCAGGACATGAGCTGCAGTGGAGCTCCAGATCAGAACTCAGGGGTGGCGGCCCATTTGGCGCCGCGTGGCTCGGTGATATAGAACTACTGTTGTTGCCAACCTTTGACAGACTCATTGATTTTACCTGATGGCCATTTGACGTTGGGCATCTTGCTCACCATGGTTCCTCTACACTCGGCGTGTTCGCCGCCGACCACCTTGGGCTTCACGTTGAAGATCTTTAGCCACAGCGCGAAGTGTGGCGGGATGCGGAGGAAGGCCTCGCACACGACGATGAATGTCGAGAACCTGAGGAAGGAATTGGGGATAGATCATGGAAATCTATCCTGTAATAGTACGTAAGGCCGTGAACAAATGGGTGGAGGGGAAACCCCAACCCACGGATGAAGTGGAGGAGGAATACAACCCTCTCGTGGGGTTCTGGAGTAGGGACGATCTGTTCCGCCTCTGGGAGACGGTGTGCGATCTTCTTGGCCAGGTATCCGGCCTCTTGGAGCTTCTTGATATCCTTCTCCTGAACGAAGGAGGCCATCCACTTGCCCTGCGCTCCGGATCCAGACATGATTGGAGTGCTTTTTTGGGCGGAAGAGATGGGAGCTTGAGCGCTGGAGCTCGAGGATGAATGAGCAGAGGAAGAAGAGGGCGTGGGTGAAAGAGGGGAATCCTTATCCCTTTATATAGGCAGTAAAAATCGTGCGCCTCCCCGTTCGCCCTAAAACTCGCTTATTTCCCAAGCGTCGTGCTGATGGCACGGTTGGGTTACCCATGCCCGTATTGATGAGAATCCTATGATAAGCGGACACGATCTCTGCTTCGACAAGATGTGCCAGTGAAACCGCGCCTCAAAATACGGAGGGGCGGGATAAAAAACGGTTCGAATAAAGATCGGGCCGTGGCGTGATGTCACGCTAAGAGTTGTCAGCAGATTGGACTCGTGGGATATTATACTCTCTACAGTGGTGTGCAGAATTGTTTTTGCAGAGCCGGACATGATTCTTGTGTTCAAGATCTACTTTGAAGTATTCGGAGAAGTAACCCGCCTTGCAATGCCGAAGACAATCTGCGCGCCAGACTCAGGGGCTACTGAGGGAGTTCGAGATTAAGGGGTCCTCGGACAGCCGGACTATACACTTTGGCCGGACTGTTGGACTATGAAGGTACAAGATTGAAGACTTTTTGCCGTGTCCGGATGGGACTCTCCTTTACGTGGAAAGCAAGCTTGGTGGTTAATATATGAAGATTCCTTTTTCTGTAACCGACTCTGTGTAACCCTAGCTCCCTCCAGTGTCTATATAAACCGGACGGTTTAGTCCGTAGGACAGCAAGAATCATAACCATAGGCTAGCTTCTAGGGTTTAGCCTCTTTGATCTCGTGGTAAATCTACTCTTGTAATACTCATATCATCAAAATCAATCAAGCAGGAAGATGGACAAAAAAAAGCTCAATTTGTGAGGAAGTAAGCAAGTTAAAAGTTGAAGATAAAAAGATTGTAATTAGCATAATTAGTTTCCTTTCCTTTTAATTTCAAACTTTTAAGATGTAATCATTAATTACTTCTGTATATTTATGTGTAGTGCAAAGTCCATATTGATTGATCATAATAAAGGAATTAATTTCCCAAGTTTTTTTTAAATTTCCCAAGAGGTTAGACCATACGAGCCACCACTGGATTGGACAATATTAATGGCTCATATTAACTTGGACCATCTTAAAATTTCTCATTTCATAAATGAAAAGATATCGCCGCATGCCTCGCTTACTCACGGGTGCATCACGAGGGAGCCAGCACAGGACCGAAACGGCCGCGAATGCCTCGAGGTCACACGCCACACGGAAGAGCAGAGCCAAGATCCAGCGACCCGGGTCGAGGATTTCATACCCGTACGTCGAACAGCCCACAATCTCACATCCGCAGAGATAGAGTCTCTCAGGGAGCAAGTAGTGTCTCAGTGGAGTGCTCGCTTACTCAAGCTGCGATCTCGTCAACTGAAGCCGTCCCTGACTGTGATCCGCCCACGCAGCTTGATGGGCCGAAGCATAGCCATCTGGTTGCTCGTCGCCGCCGCCGTCATCCTGCCCCTGCTGGTGGCGGTCGCCACACATCGCCTGCCGCGGCATGCTCCAGGTACGCACGGCACGATCGAGTGCCAAGAGATTTCCCTCACTTGGATGATACGGATCCTAGCTAGTCTGCTGCCTATGCATGCACGAATGGGTGACTGATGTGATTTCGGTGCTGATTGATGATGCTAGGTGGCGGCTCCGGCGCGTGGGGTCGACCGGAGGGGCTGCGCCATGGCGCTAGGATGCCGGGTGTGGGAGCTGCGAGGCGCCTGGGGCAGAGGACGCCGTTGAAGGCGCCTCCCTCGCCGGACCCCGATCCCGGCAAGGGCACGTCGACGCGTCGGCTGCCCACGCGCCTCCCCTCTCCTCCGTCGATCAAAGAATAGTGGCCATTAATTTTTTGCACACACCGACCAGTCTTGGACGGTTTCTCAACAGCATGCACAATAAAAACGGCAATAGATAACCATTGTCAAAATAAACTATCTTCCCTTTATTTTGTCAGGCACATCTGCAAGTCATCTCATAACAATGCAGAGTTTTTCCAAAAAAAACAGGATCTATAGCGACAATCTCTTCTTCCTCGATTCCGACAGCCGGCACCCATTTAATAACGCTTACGAGAGTCGTAAAAAACTAATCATGTGATCTGATCCATCCTCTCCCTCTCCCTCTCACACGTGTTGCCCGATTTTCTCCATGCCCGCCCTCCCTCCCCCCTTTTCTGACTTATGAACCCCCCGATCCGATGACTCTTAAACGACTACGCATCGAGCGGTTCGTTTTCTCTCGATACAACCACCTCTATCACCCAATAGGACCCGACATGCATTGGGGAATAAAACTCTCGTTTGTAATGACCCCATGCATTTTGTATTAATTAATTGGCAACAAATCAAAAGAACGACAACATTGGTGATGAAGGAACACGTTACACTAGGCTTAGAAATGAAAATGACAATTTTCTTGGATGGGCCTAACACAAAAGGGAGTGAGTTCTACGATTTCTTTTACAAAAAGACTTTTCTTAGATATGATAGTATCATTGTTGTTTCTACATTAGCAATGCGATTCCAATGATGGTAAACCAAACATAGCGTCCGTTTGTTTTCATTTATTAGTCGAGAGAGCTAAGTCAATACAGATCTCCCCCCCCCCCCCCCCCCCCTCTCTCTCAATTTTTGGGCTTCGATTATTGTTAGGTTACAAATCCTCATTACGCTATATTCCCGATTTTCTTCATTTTTGTATTTAGTCTTACAAACCCAAACGAAAAGAGTAGTTGGCTTGATTGCATTCGTAATCCAGGAATCTAACGTAATTAACATGTCCCCCTTTGAGATAGCCAGACGTAGTACCTTTTTTGAGGAATGTTTCAAAGAGGGGTAGGGTGCATGTAGGGCTTATTTTAGAAAAAAGAATCAACTCACTATATAGAGAAAACTGGGTCAAAAACCATAAATGCATCGTTATTAAAAGAGAACGTGTAGAACCCCATCAACATGGAAACACCTAGCAAAACTAGGCAACGCGGCAAACCAACATGTGGTTGCGTGATTAGAGGGACTGTGGTATCCCCAGCCCATCAGGATTCAAGTCCTGGTGCTCGCATTTATTTCTGGATTTATTTTAGAATTTCCGGTGATGCGCATTCAGTCGGAGGAAACGTTTCCGTCGACGACGAGGTGCCTAAGGTGACTTCATAAATTTCAAGATGATATGCTGGCTCAGTCTTTCGGAGGTGCTCATAGGGGTAGGATGTGTGTGTGCGCGCGTTCATATGGATGAGTGTATGCGCGTGTGTATGAGCGCTTGCGTCTGTACTGTGTTTCAAAAAAAACTAGGCAACGCGATCCAACAACAACCGTGTAGGTGTCCTAGCATCGCTCACTAGCTGATATCACCTATGCCCCCGAAACCGGACCCGCAGGCCCATAAAGTTGACCTTTACCACCATGTACATGCGTTTCAATTAGAGTGATGCTATACACACGACGAAATTGCAGCCGACATGCGCACGATCCCATGTGGCAGCATCAGTAGCGCTCGTACATGCAGGAGGTAGTTGGTTTTCGTGTTAGGTGATGCATGCACACTATGTATCGTCCGCAGATCGTTCAATCATGTCGTGTGTGAAGCCATTTCGTTTCAATTATGCTAAGATGTGAAACTAGATCTTCGTCGCCCAGTAGAATCACTTGTGACCAAAATGAGTACAAAATCGGCGCACCTTCGGACCATACGGCTGAAGCTTGCACCATGTGCAATTAGAAAGTATGTTGCCTTATTACATTCTCTAGAACAATGAATAATGCAAAAACGAAAAAAAAATAACCAGACAGAGATTTTTATTTCCTGGAAGAGGACGCCACTGAGCGATCTATCATGGTAATTATCACTAATGGCTCGCTTCACTAGGAGGGACTATATTTCGACCACGGCTGCAATCATGCCCCAGCTCTGAGTTGGGGATTCTAAATATGTTGGATATGACCCACCCATATAGCCACTGCCTCCCCGAGCTCGTTTTGTACGACAAACCCCAAGTTGCCACGCAAGGCATTATTTGGAGTGCTTTCCATCAACATTGATCTTCAGTGGGTCCCTTCTATTGAGGAATGTTACAAAGAGGCGCATGGTGTATGTACTATTTATTTCCGGAAAAAAGTCAACCCACACTATACGTAAAACTGTGCCAAAACCCTTAAATGCATGGTTATTAAAAAGGAACGTGTAGAACCCAATAGCATGGAAACATCTAGCAAAAATAGGCATGCATCACAATCTAACAACAACTATGCAGGCATCCTAGCATTGCTCGCCAACTGATATCATCTCTGCTCCATGAAACCACAGCCATGAACCCACAAAGTTGACCTCTACCACCAGGCACATCCATCAAAAAATGTGGGTAAAATGTGAAACTAGCTCTTCGACAACGCCTTCGAGAATGAAGTGGTACCTAAATACCTAATCAGGGTTAGGATAGATGTGTGTATGATGCTTGGTCGTCTGATGTTTTGGTATCATTGCGTGTGAGCTGGCCAAGGAAGTTACAATTTACAAGTGCCTAATTTTGCCTTAGAATTACTTATTTATTATTTTTATACAGGTCCTTGATATTTGGAAAATCTTTCATTCGGAATCCTATGACCGGCTTTTGTAGACATTTAAGGGGTGGTTTTCTATCCACTTTGAAGCAGCCTACGCCATCTTCTGAAGCCTCACAATCATCCTAACCTACACGAGTCGAAAAGCAAGTAGGTCCATGTATGATCAAGCCATGTCGTTAGCTTAAAAGGCAGGTAGCTTAAACCGAGACCTATTCCACTAGGGTTGGACGAACAACAGCCACTGGCGGGAGACCTTCTGTCCCCTCGCCTTCAGATCGCCAAGAGGTGAGAGAGGTGAGAGGACCTCAGATCGCCAAGAATCATATGGTCTTCGTCAACATATATTGGTGCTCGTTGTATTTTTGCGAAGAAAAACACTACATTCTTTATTTGGCGATGCCATGGAGCCGAAAAGGCTTGTGTCCTTGCATAGTCAATTATTCAGACGACTAAGTTTATTTTAGTGTGCCATGTTGCTTTTGTTGCTTTGGTTCTTCGTGGAGTTAAAATCTTTCCTCGAGAGTATGCTGGGGATCTTGCGGTTCGACATCCTGCACTTCTAGGGAATCATCCCTAGCCCAAGTATGTTCACCACTTATGGTTTCCCATCTTTTTAGATGGGCGACTCAAGGGGCTTTCAGAAACCTTTACTGAACCAAGTTTGTGCAGGTAAACAAGCGGCGGTATCGTTGCTCCGCTTCAATTGCAGTCTCTTTAGGGTTTAGGATTTAGGGTTTAGGGTTAAAGTCTTGGCACTATTTCATCTTGCAAAGATTGACACCATATAAAAGAGATTTCATTGTAATTCTTAGTTGTACGAGTTACTTCGTAATTTCTTGTATCTTGGATCCAAAGCATTGAACCTGCAATGTTAGCTAGTGTGAATGAAATTACAGGTATTTCTCATAAAAACTTGTGCGCAAATAGCCATCTGGGGTAAGTGTGTATTAAAGGAAAAAAGGTTAGTAATGGAACTTCAGTAATATCACAACTTCAACCCATAGAGTGCAAAAACAACACCACAAACTATGTAGAATACTCTTTTTTCCAAAAATGCATTTGATACTGTCTGAAAACTTTGAAGTACCATGATAAACACTTAGTAAATACATGATAACAGTTTTTAATACATGATGACTAGTTTCTCATAAACCATAAACATTTTAAAAGTATACCATGAACATTTTAAAAGTACACCATAAACATTTGATACGGTATGAAAACTTTTAAGTACCATGATAAACATTTAGTAAATACATGATAACAATTTTTAATACATGATGACTAGTTTTTCATATGCCATGGCCATTTTGTTAAATATTAAGCATTTCTAATACACAATGAACATTTTAAAAGTACATGGTGGACCTTTTCAGTAAAATGTAAACAAACCAGTTTTTAGTACACGATGAACACTAATTAATTCACAAGGAACTTTTAATACAAAGAAGAACATTTTAAATAGTTCATAAACATATTTTAATACACAATACGCAATGAATATATTTTTAATATACACCATAGTTTTCTTGGTTACACCATTAACATTTTAAACACATGGCAAAACCCTTTTTTTAATGGCACATATATTTTAGTAGCTGATGAATAAAAATAACCAGAAGAAATGAAAAAAGGAAAATGAAAGAAAAATAGGAACAAGGAAAAGGGGAAACTAAACAAAAAATAAGAAGATAAATTAAAAATGAGGAAAAGGAAATGAACAAAATAAAAAGGTAGAGAACCCCAAAAAATAGATAAAGAATAGATAGAAACACCAAAAAACCAAACCAACCTGGTTCACGGAAAACATTTAGAAAACAGCGGTAAATACCTATTGAAAGAATAGATGGTGAAATGTCACCAATTATTTGCCCGGTTTTCCCTAGGTTTTATGGAGAAAAAATTGCACTATTTTCTCGCGTGAAAAAATAATGCTTCCATGAGAATCAAAAATTTCGTTCTCCTAGAGGCACAGATTTGCTTCAGGGAGAAGTGTTTTTAGAAAAAATAGATAATAATGTGAAAACGTATCGACATTATTTTAAAATCAATTAACATTTTTAATTTCATGTTTTATTTTGAAATTTGCACATGATTTTTAAAATTTTCATTTTTATTTTCTAATAATTTTTTAAAACAACTGTGAACCTTTTAGATTTCTGAACATTTATGAAATTCACTTTGAATTACATGCAAAATTTAAAATTCATTATTTTGTTTCAAATCTAGCAAAGACGCCAACACAATACATATGATAAAGTTGAGAGACGTGAAGGTCATTAAGGTGAAGGGAAATGACATTCACATGCTAATTAGCAAAGATGACAGCACAATACGTACTCTATGTATGCTTAATTCACAATCTTTTTTTTACAAACACATGTAATTTTATTCATACTTATAACAATTACAGGTACACTGATTTGGATCCAAAGTCTAAGAAAACAAAAACTAACTCATATGACCAAAAAATACAATGAAATCTCTTGAAAACACCTTCTTCTTGCTATTCTCTGCTAGAAGAAATACTTTAAAGACTTCGGTAAAGAGGCTGCAATTGAACTGGAACAACGATGTTGTCACTCTTTCACCCGCACAAACATTACCAATAATAGTTTTTGAAAACCGTCTTGAGTCGCCCATCCAAAAAGATGAGAAGCGTTCTGTGTCATGAGGCATTGGCCGTAGTTATGTTACGTACAGAGAAAACTCAGCCGGCGCCGCATCGTTGTACTAACAGGTCGGGCTTGTGGATGGATCGACCACTTGTAGTGCTATGTGCTATGTGCTATACAATGGATGCCACTATGTCTCGCTTAAAGCGAGACGACAGGCGAATGGAACCATCACGTAATGGGCGCGCCAGATGAGCCGGCCCATCACATCTTGTTTCTTTTTCAGTTTTTATTTTCTCATTTTTTGTTTTCATTTTATAAATTTATTTTTGTACTTTTGATTACACTTATAAAAACCTAAAATATATATTGCAAAATAATAATATAGTAAATGATCCGAAAATTCTAATCACGCATTTGAAAAATGTCAAATATGTATTAAAAATATTGACAAAAATATATATATAATATGTGTGACAAAATATGATCACGTATTTAAAAAATGTTAATCAAGTATTTGAAAAATGTTAATAAAGCATTTGAAAAAATGTTAAATGTGCATCATAACAATGTTGACCCTGTATTAAAAAATGTTAATCTTGTATGTTAAATGTTAATTAAATATTAGGAAAACATTAAATGTGCATAAAAATAATGACCATGAATTAAGAAAATGTTAATATTTTAATCAAAATATTAATAAGTCATTTGAAAAACCTTTAAAATGTGTATAAATTGTTTTTTACCATGTATTCAGAAAATATAAATCTTGTAAAAAATGATTATCTTGTATTTTAATAATGGTAAACGTGTCTTAGAAAAATGTATTATATATACCTTAATGTACAATGTGCATGGAAAAAGGTAGACATCAAAAATATAAGTTTTCAAAAAATGTTAAACCTGCATATAAAAATACTTTTCATGTATACAAAAAGTGTTGAATTTCTAGTAAAAATTTAACATGTGTTGGAGAAAAAAGTAAACCAATGAAAATCAACAAAACACATAGGAAACCTATGAAAAAAACTTTTCAAAAACAAAAGAAAATGAAAAACCAAAAAAAGTGCAAAAAATGGAAATAGAAAAAACTGATGAAACCAAGAAATAAACAAAGAAAATGAATAAAGAAAGAAAACCTAATAATGAAAATAGAGAAAGAAACAAAAAAAAGCGAAGAAAAGGAAAAAAACAATGAAAACCAAAAAAGATACGAAGAAAACCAATGAAAATGAAAAGAAAAAATCGAATTAAAAAAATAGCAAAGAAAAAATAGTAATAACTGAGAAGAAGCAAAGAAAAAACAAAGAAAATACTTTAAAACCCAAAAAAAGAAACGAGGAAATAAAAACAAAGAAAACAATGCAAATGAATGAAAAAATAGTGAAAATTGATAAATAAGAAAAGAAAGACCATAAAAACCAGGAAAGAAAGAAAGAAAAATCAAAGAAAATTCAAGAAACTAAGAAATAAAGAAAAACCAATGAAAATCAAGAGAGAAACAAAAAACATAATGAAAATGAAGAAAAAAAGAAAAATTTGTAAAACCAGTAAAGAAGCAAAGAAAACCATTGGAAGAATATAGAAAAATTGTAAGAACCGAAGAAAAATGACCAAAAACAAAGAAACCCGAAGAAGAAGCGGAATAATAATGAAAATCGATGAGGAAACGGGAAAAGCCAGATAAGAATTAAAGAAACCGAAAGAGAAACAAACAAAAACACAGTAAACCACGTCGAACAACACACAACCAGCGAACGGTCTAGCGCTAAAGGAGGGCCTACCCAGTACTGTATGGTCGCTGGGAAACCTCAAGCAAGATGGAACGAAGTCTCACTATAAGCGACATATAGATATTGTGCTATGCAACGAGTGAATTTGTTTTTGTTTTGAAAGATCCAACAATTGCTGGATTTTGATTGATCATTAGCAGGAAGGAAAGGATCCTAGGATCAAAAGGAAGAAAGCAGAAAAACAACATCGAGGCCGGCCAAAGTACATGTCCAACTTCACTACTCGTAAAAACATATCTCTCACGATGGATCCCCGAGGGGCTCTCAATGCATTTTCCACCCGTCAGTCAATTGGCGAAAGCTCGATCTTATCAATAATAATCTTTATGATATACCTTCAGGATGGCAGCTTCTTACAGAAGGTGCATTTGTTGCGCTCCTACCAAATTTCGCAGCAAGTGAACACCAACAAAGTTATTGTCCCTTTCTTGTGTCATTGCAAATGCAGATACAAAAGAGTGAATTTCCTTTGCGCGTTCGAAATCCCGGCCAACTTGTTGTACCATGTATGTGTGCATCAATATTAATTGATCGATCGTGACCACTGCAGTGCTGCTAGTAGGTGGCAACGAGGATCTGTGGGGAAGCCGGGTGCTGCATGAGAGGCGAGAGCGACGTGTGGGAGCGACGTGTGGGAGCTGGGAGGCACTTGGGGTAAAGGGTGCCAGTGAAGAAGCCCCCCTCACCCAACCCCAACGACATGAACACTATGGTGAAGCCTGATTTGCCGTCACCGCCATTATCGATCTACTGGGTATACAAGTATGCGGATTTGATGCTCACTTGTCGATTATTTGCAACATTGCATGCATTCACGTGGGACATAGCCGCAAAATATTTTCTTAGGATTATCTATTTTTTGGCAAAAAGACCCTTAGATCTATTACCCATAGACCAACAGTACAAGACAACATTGACAAAGAAAGATACTACAACCAGGTCCCTTGGATGCCTCACTCCTCCAATCTCCTGGATGCGATGACAGTGCATCGCCTCAGCTGCTCCATTAGCTTCCCCAGTGCTAGATTCCGACGAACCTTGTAGTATAACATGAGAGGGAAGTCATCACTGCCAAACATCTCGGAGATGTAGTCGTAGTCACCAGATCATAAGCCAAAGAGCTAAGAGCCTTGATGTCGCCCAAGCCAGCGCAGAAGCACCAGAGCAGGGCACACCACTGCTGCCACCTAGGATGAAAACAAACAGTGTTAACCACCCAAATCATGAACAAACTCTCGGGGCTTCCCGGCGACACTGAAGAAGCCAACGCCGTAACGCGGGTGAAGCCCGAAGACAGAACAGCCGATGGTACCATCGTGTCCACCTTAACAGCAGCACTAGGGCCAACATCCAGATATTGTTTCATGACAAAGCTCGGAGCGTCGTTGTTGAGGGGGAGCAAGGATCGGGCTTATTCCATATGCGCTGACGCCACTCTCCCACATCACTGTGGGACAAGCAAGCGCACACCTATTTACACACTAGAAAACTGGATCTGGGGTTCCCCCACCCGCCCACCGCCGGAGAGGCCGGAGAAGGGGAGGAAAAACCACAGTGGCATCGAGGAACTGAGGGAGCCCTTTCTTCGCCCAGAGCCTAACTTGAACGACTCCAAACCTTTAGCATTATCTTTGCAAGTACAATGTTGGAGTTGTGTTGTTCTCTCACACTTCGTACGGAAGATTGTTTTTTCTAGTTTCTCTATTTTTAGTCACCCCTTCTTTTTGGGGGAAAAATAAGGTTAATAGTATATCGATTGATTAAATGACAAAGGTTATGGGCCTCTGGCAGGCTAAATGTTACATTTTGGTCCGGCCTAATCATGGGTTCGCGGCTTGATCCACTTTGCCGCGTGAGAGATGTGAAGGGGAAGGGCTACACGACAATTGGCAAAGGGAGTGTATCACCAGGGTGGAACTGCAAGCAACATACATCTAGACATGCATGGTCAACACCTGCAAGACGAGCAGAGCCAAAATCGTATCCATGCTACTGGCTGGCAGAGGATTTAAGAGTGTCGCTATAGGACAACGAACAACGAACAACTCCCGATGTCTATCCCATGCAGCTACTAACTCAAACCCACATTTTTATTTGGTTTGCGTGCAAGTTTTTTTTCCTTTTTAGCTTGCTCCCAACCCTTTCCCCCTATTTATTCCATTGCCTCCCCTTGTTTTGCAGCTTCACAGGCAACCGATGTGTTAACTACTCTGATCATTGTGTAGGCAATTTCCCCTCTCTTTCCTCTTCGCCTTCCAGATCTCTCATCGTACCCAACTCTTCCCCTCTAGACGCCATGATCTACCAACGGAGGGCCACATGTTTTATCTTCATCGCCTTCCTCCTCCTCCTACCACTGATGGCATCCTATCCATGTGTGGCCGCCGCACATGACCCACCACGCCATGCTCCAGGTATATCTATATGCGCAACTGAGTTCCCTTTGGATATTTCCGAATCCTGGATTTGTTGTTCATATGTATGGATGCGTGCATTAATGGAATTACTATGATGATGCTAGGTGGCAACATTGGTGTGTGGGGGTCGTTCAGATGGGCTGAATCATGAAGGGGAAAAGGTGTTTGGGATGAGAGTTGCGAGGCGCTTGGGGCAGAGGATACCGATGAAGAACCCTCCCTCGCCGGTCCCCAACGAAAACATGGGGGTGGTGTTACCCTTGACACCGCCACCACCATCGTTGATCAATAAACAGGTGTTGGAGGTCCAGGATACAAGCATGCCATGGTGACTTTCGTGCACCTCCTTATCTGTTGTTGTCGTGTTACAAGAATAATTTCGCTATTGTGAAATAAGTTGGCATGCTTCAAAGTGTTAAAATATATTGTTCGCTTATGAATACCAATTTGGACTTTTGAGAGAAATGGTAAAAATATAATTTTATTATAGTCAGAGTCAAGTGGTCTCAAGCTTAAGACCTGGTCGACGAGCTACTAATAAATTAGTTGTAGCATACATACATAACTTTTCTAAGTGGAACTATTATTTTGATATTGATGAAAAATAAACTAAAGGCATGTTAAGCTATTTACAATAGCACACACCCCAATGAACTATTTATCCAGTTTAGCTATCTTAGGCCTCTAAGAAAATCCGATAATTCATGTTTCTTCCTTAATTCTATTTTCCTTCCATTACATGCAGTAACTGAAGAGGAGATTGGCCATACATGTGACCCACTGCGGATCTCTAGGGGAATGTCATATTTATTAGGCAATAGAGCGATGTGTGGGCCCTCAAAGATAATTAATGGACCAAAATTGGTGTGGTTAAAGAAGAAATTTTGGATGCCTTGGTCCTTCCTATTTGGCCACTTAAATAAACCCAAATATATATGATCATTTATTTCTCCGTTTGCACGGCAATTTATTTCATTTTTTATGTTTAGTTAAGGCATTGTCATCCAAACATGCATTCCAATGTACATTGGACAAATCTATCAAACAACTAAACATAACCATAATTTGTGCCAAAAGGCATTGATGAACAAGTCCATTCCAAAAAACCATCAATGCACGGTGGACCAAATGCCATCATAGTTCACAAGGGCTTCACGCACTCGCGTTGTCACCGGTGGCACCACCATTGTCGTCGCCACCATTGCTGCTACCAACACATATCTTAGCCAAGATGTCGCCATGATTAAACTCCCAATATTGCCTTGCCTTCTCATCCATCTTGCTAGGATCCATCCACATGGTTGCATGTTCCTCGGCCACCCTCTTGTTCCTTTGCTCCTCAGCCGCTAATGCAACATTTGCTCCTCACTCTCAATCTTTTTCTTTTTCTCCGCGACCTCAATTTCAAGGCTTGTCACCTCAAGTTCAAGTTTTTCTTTTCTTATGCTAGCACCTTTATCTCCTCGGCTATCACCTATTCCTTCTATTTTGTCTCCTCCATCAATTCCATCTCATAGAAACAAGTCATCTTCTCCTCCTCCCGATCGCCACCAATGCCCTCTTAACATCCACCATCGCAATCAACTCTTCCTTGTATGCTCCAACACAACCATTCTTCATGCTTTGCAATTTTCAATCCATCCGGACGCACATGAGGAGTGGATGGATTATCGACCAAATCATCATCATCAACACTGGTGTTGAGCCTTTGCCTCTTCTGTGTGGTTTCAAGGTTTCTTATTGTCCACTTGTCATGGCCATCAAGCTCCGTGTAACAATGATGCAAAGGAAATGCTTTTGAGACGTTTTTGTTGTTCCTTTCCTTGTAAAGAGCTTGAATGACGGGTTCATGCTTGTTGATGGGCACTCCACCTAGCGATGCAAGGTTGACTAGCTCAACATATTATTCCCACCAATTGCATTGATCTTAGATCGCACTCCAATGAGGAGTGAGAAATCCGATTGTGTGGTTGGAGCGAATGGTCGCATTGTTATTGTAGTACTCTGCGGCCCTTTAAAAAACATCCATTGTTTGGTCAGCCCCTAACGTGGCATCGAGAGAGATGTTGACCCAAGCTTCACACACAGCTTTGTCTTCCTCGGTCTTATACTTGCAAAACCTACTTCTCTTCTTATTAGCTTGGGTCTCTCAGACCTCATCAACAACATTGGCATTTCTCGTCATCTCTTGGGTATATGGCATTGAGATGGTGCTACTTGTGAACTGCTTTAGGATTTCTCCGAAGAGGAGAGGATGAAGTAGTACAGTAGAGATATGTATTTCCCTCACTTAAGAATCAAGGTTATCAATCTAGTAGGAGAAACACACAGAACCTTGTTAGCAGCACCTGCACACATAAAAGTAAATACTTGCACCTAACACAAACAAAGGGGTTGTCAATCCCCTCGGCGGTTATTTGCAAGGATCAAATCTCGTTGTGGTAGGTGATAAGAGAAATTGATAAACAAAATAAAATAAATAAAAGTGTAGAAAGGTATTTTTGTGTTTTTTATATATGATAAAAGTAGACATGGGTCCCATAGTGTTCACTAGAGGCTTCTCTCTCAAGCACATAACATACGATGGGTGAGCAAATTACTGTTGGGCAATTGATAGAAAAGCGCATAGTTATGACGATATTCAAGGCAATGATCATGTATATAGGCATCACACCCGAGACAAGTAGACCGACTCCTGCCTGCATCTACTACTATTACTCCACCCATCGACCGCTATCCAACATGCATCTAAGGCATTAAGTTAATGAAAACAGAGTAACGTCTTAAACAAGATGACATGATGTAAACAAAGTAAACCCAAGCAATATGAATAAACCTTATCTTTTTATCCTTAATGGCAACAATACAAATACGTGGCATGTCCCTTTGTGTCACTAGGATTGAGCACCGCAAGACTGAACCCATCACAAAGCACCTCACCCATTGCAAGAAAAATCAATCTAGTTGGCCAAACTATACAGATAAATTGGAGAGAAATATAATACTGTAATAACCATGCATAAAAGAATTTAGAAAACACTGAGAGTTGTGTTTTGCCTCCTAGGTGTAGATACACCTATTATGAAAAAAAATTAGCACAGATCAATTTAAAAAAAATCAAACAATAATTTCGTGTGTACATCCGGACATTCTATGTTCGCACAAAAATTCTCAAAGAAAGAACATTTTTTGTGGTATGTATAAAAAAGATTTAAAAAATGTCTCCGAAATAGTTATAATCAAACATCGAAAATTTTGTTTTTTACACAAGCCACAAAAAAATCCCTTTTTAGCGAAACTTTGTGCACAAACATATAATGTCCGGATGTACACGCGGGATTTTTTTCCCATTTTTTTACTTTTTAAAATGTATATTTAGACAATGGGTGCATCTATATCTATGTGTCAAAGTGAATTTCTTGAAAAGACTTAATTAATATTCATGAATAATCTGATCATAAACCCACAATTCATCTGATCCCAAGAAACACACTGCAAAAGAAGATTACATTGAATAGAACTCCAAGAACATCGAGGAGAACATTGTAATGAAGATCAAAGAGAGACAAGAAGTTATCTAGATAGTAACTATGGACCCATAGGTCTGTGGTAAACTATACACGCATCAACGGGAGGCAGCAAGGATGATGTAGAAGCCCTCCATGATTGATCCCCCTCAGACAGAATGCCGAAAAAGGCCTCCAGATGGATCACGGAAGAACAGAAACTTGCGGTGACAGAAAAAGTGTTTGGGGTGGCTCTCTGTGTGTTTCCCGATTTTACATAATTTATAGAGTTAAAATTAAGTCAGTCGAAGCCACGTGGGTCCCACAAGGCATCAGGGCGCGCCTACCCCCTGGGCGCGCCCTGTTTCCTTATTGTCTCCTCTCTTCTCATATGGCCTCCTCCTGAAGTTTCTGGGGTCTCTCTTGTCTAGAAAAAATTGTTAAAAAGTTTCATAGCATTTGGACTTCGTTTGGTACCGATTTACTGGAAAACCAAAAACAAACAGAAAACAACAACTGGCACTTGGCACTGGGTTAATAGGTTAGTCCCAAAAAATAATATAAAATATAACAAAAGGTTATAAAACATCCAAGATTGATACTATATAATATGGAACAATAAAAAATTACAGATACGTTGAAGACGTATCACATGGCAATCTCATCGAGACCGAGTGTGTGTCATACATTCAATTCATTCATGAAAGTGGTTGAATCATCATTCAATTGCTTAGAGAATCTAGTGTAGGAGTTGCCTAATCCGGGCCCATATACATTCACGGTCACGCCCGAGAGCACCCGCAGACATTGACCGGGCATGCACTAAAAGTATGCTTCCACAACCGGATCCATCAAACCAAAACCTCAAATCCATACTAGTCTCATGCAACATTGAACATACGTAGTTGAACACAAGTCATTGAACTACCAAAATTTGACATGTTCTACTTAACTATGAAGGAAACAACAACAAAAGAAGTTCATGCATGGTCTCCCTTGCCCTTGCCGTATTCCTTGCGGAAGTAACGGTCAAAGATGCAAAACGGATCAAGGCGAATCTGCTCATTGCTGGAGTTGTCCGATCCATCATCGTCCTCGTCCTTCTCCTCCTTGGGAGGTAGTCCAACCATGCCACGGACCGCTCAACTTTCCTTTTTTCCATGACATGGATCGGACTCCTTCGCCACTTCATGGTGATGCAGGCATGGAGGGCTTCCTCCTCGCTGACCATGCCAGTGTGCGATTCAACTGGCTCCGCCTCGCGGCCTTTGCTTCAAGGGCGTGCCCGTAGCCTTGTGCGGCGGGCACGCCGTACATCCCTCTCATTTCATCCGCAAACCATGGAGGCGGATATGGCCTCCATTCTGGCGGTCGACCCCGTGGGCGACCTAAAATGTTCCACAGGCACAACGGGGTACTTTACCATGCAGTGGTGGCCGCTTCCTGCGAGGTCGCGGCCAAATGCAGTGATCCACCAGCCCCAGCGGATCCTAGCGCCATTTAGCAGAGTCAATGGATTCCCGTGGGATCGATGAAGTCCACGGGCGGGCGCACTCCACATGAGAGCGTTAAAGAGCAGTGCAGATGGCCATCTGCTCCTCAGGATTGCAAGGGATGAGGTTCCAATTGAAGGAAATATGCCCTAGATGCAATAATAAAGTCATATCATGATAAATGTTTATTATTCATGCTAGAATTGTATTAACCGGAAACATGATACATGTGTGAATACATAGACAAACATATAGTCACTAGTATGCCTCTACTTGACTAGCTCATTAATCAAAGATGGTTATGTTTCCTAACCATAGACATGTGTTGTCATTTGATTAATGGGATCACATCATTAGAAGAATGATGTGATTGACATGACCCATTCCGTTAGCCTAGCACTTGATCGTTTAGTATGTTGCTATTGCTTTCTTCATGACTTATACAAAGTTCCTGCAACTATGAGATTGTGCAACTCACGTTTACCGGAAGAACACTTTGTGTGCTACCAAACGTCACAACGTAACTGGGTGATTATAAAGGTGCTCTACAGGTGTTTCCGAAGGTACATGTTGAGTTGGCATAATTCGAGATTAGGTTTTGTCACTCCGATTGTCGGAGAGGTATCTCTGGGCCCTCTCGGTAATACTCATCACTTAAGCCTTGCAAGCATTATAACTAATGAGTTAGTAATAAGATGATGTGTTACAGAACGAGTAAAGAGACTTGCCAGTAACGAGATTGAACTAGGTATTGGATACCGACGATCAAATCTCGGGCAAGTAACATACCGATGACAAAGGGAACAACGTATGTTGTTATGCGGTTTGACCGATAAAGATCTTCGTAGAATATGTAGGAACCAATATGGGCATCCAGGTTCCGCTATTGGTTATTGACCGAGAATGGTTCTAGGTCATGTCTACATAGTTCTCGAACCCGTAGGGTCCGCACGCTTAACGTTACGATGACAGTTTTATTATGAGTTTATAAGTTTTGATGTACCGAAGTTTGTTCGGAGTCCCGGATGTGATCACGGACATGACGAGGAGTCTCGAAATGGTCGAGACATAAAGATTGATATATTGGAAGCCTATATTTGGACATCGGAAAGGTTCCGGGTGAAATCGGGATTTTACCGGAACACCGGGGGGTTACCGGAACCCTCCCGGGGGTTAATGGGCCTTAGTGGGCCATGAGGGAGAAGAGGAGGGCCGGCCAGGGCAGGCCGCGCGCCCCCTCCCCCCTAGTCCGAATAGGACAAGGAAGGGGGGGGCGGCGCCCCCCTTTCCTCTTTCCCCTCCCCCCTTTCCTTCTCCACCAAGGCAAGAGGGGGGAGTCCTACTCCCGGTGGGAGTAGGACTCCTCCAGGCGCACCCCAAAGGGGCCGGCCGCACCTCCCCCTCCCTCCTTTATATACGGGGGCAAGGGGGCACCCCATAACACACAAGTTGATCTACGGATCGTTCCTTAGCCGTGTGCGGTGCCCCCCTCCACCATATTCCACCTCGGTCATATCGTCGCGAAGCTTAGGCGAAGCCCTGCGCCGGTAGAACATCATCATCGTCACCACGCCGTCGTGCTGACGGAACTCATCCCCGAAGCTTTGCTGGATCGGAGCCCGGGGATCGTCATCGAGCTGAACGTGTGCTGAACTCGGAGGTGCCGTACGTTCGGTGCTTGGATCGGTCGGATCGTGAAGACGTACGACTACATCAACCGCGTTGTGCTAACGCTTCCGCTTACGGTCTACGAGGGTACGTGGACAACACTCTCCCCTCTCGTTGCTATGTCATCACCATGATCTTGCGTGTGCGTAGGAATTTTTTGAAATTACTACGTTCCCCAACAGTGGCATCCGAGCCTAGGTTTTATGCGTTGATGTTATATGCACGAGTAGAACACAAGTGAGTTGTGGGCGATACAAGTCATACTGCTTACCAGCATGTCATACTTTGGTTCGGCGGTATTGTGAGATGAAGCGGCCCGGACCGACATTACGCGTACGCTTACGCGAGACTGGTTTCACCGTTACGAGCACTCGTGCTTAAAGGTGGCTGGCGGGTGTCTGTCTCTCTCACTTTAGCTGAATCGAGTGTGGCTACGCCCGGTCCTTGCGAAGGTTAAAACAGCACCAACTTGACAAACTATCGTTGTGGTTTTGATGCGTAGGTAAGAACGGTTCTTGCTAAGCCCGTAGCAGCCACGTAAAATTTGCAACAACAAAGTAGAGGACGTCTAACTTGTTTTTGCAGGGCATGTTGTGATGTGATATGGTCAAGACGTGATGCTATATTTTATTGTATGAGATGATCATGTTTTGTAACCGAAGTTATCGGCAACTGGCAGGAGCCATATGGTTGTCGCTTTATTGTATGAAATGCAAACGCCCTGTAATTGCTTTACTTTATCACTAAGCGGTAGCGATAGTCGTAGAAGCAATAGTTGGCGAGACGACAACGATGCTACGATGGAGATCAAGGTGTCGCGCCGGTGACGATGGTGATCATGACGGTGCTTCGGAGATGGAGATCACAAGCACAAGATGATGATGGCCATATCATATCACTTATATTGATTGCATGTGATGTTTATCCTTTATGCATCTTATCTTGCTTTGATTGACGGTAGCATTTTAAGATGATCTCTCACTAAAATTATCAAGAAGTGTTCTCCCTGAGTATGCACCGTTGCCAAAGTTCGTCGTGCCCAGACACCACGTGATGATCGGGTGTGATAAGCTCTACGTCCATCTACAACGGGTGCAAGACAGTTTTGCACACGCGGAATACTCAGGTTAAACTTGACGAGCCTAGCATATGCAGATATGGCCTCGGAACACGGAGACCGAAAGGTCGAGCGTGAATCATATAGTAGATATGATCAACATAAGATGTTCACCATTGAAAACTACCCCATCTCACGTGATGATCGGTTATGGTTTAGTTGATTTGGATCACGTGATCACTTAGATGACTAGAGAGATGTCTGTCTAAGTGGGAGTTCTTAAGTAATATGATTAATTGAACCTAAATTTATCATGAACTTAGTACCTGATAGTATTTTGCTTGTCTATGTTTGTTTGTAGATAGATGGCTCGTGCTGTTGTTCCGTTGAATTTTAATGCGTTCCTTGAGAAAGCAAAGTTGAAAGATGATGGTAGCAATTACACGGACTGGGTCCGTAACCTGAGGATTATCCTCATTGCTGCACAGAAAAGTTACGTCCTGGAAGCACCGCTGGGTGCCAGGCCTGCTGCTGATGCAACTGACGACGTTAAGAACGTCTGGCAGAGCAAAGCTGATGACTACTCTATAGTTCAGTGTGCCATGCTTTACGGCTTAGAACCGGGTCTTCAACGACGTTTTGAACGTCATGGAGCATATGAGATGTTCCAGGAGTTGAAGTTAATATTTCAAGCAAATGCCCGGATTGAGAGATATGAAGTCTCCAATAAGTTCTACAGCTGCAAGATGGAGGAGAATAGTTCTGTTAGTGAGCATATACTCAAAATGTCTGGGTATAATAATCACTTGATTCAACTGGGAGTTAATCTTCCGGATGATAGCGTCATTGACAGAATTCTCCAATCACTGCCACCAAGCTACAAGAGCTTTGTGATGAACTATAATATGCAAGGGATGAACAAGACTATTCCCGAGCTCTTCGCAATGCTAAAAGCTGCGGAGGTAGAAATCAAGAAGGAGCATCAAGTGTTGATGGTCAACAAGACCACTAGTTTCAAGAAAAAGGGCAAAGGGAAGAAGAAGGGGAACTTCAAGAAAAACAGCAAGCAAGTTGCTGCTCAAGAGAAGAAACCCAAGTCTGGACCTAAGCCTGAAACTGAGTGCTTCTACTGCAAGCAGACTGGTCACTGGAAGCGGAACTGCCCCAAGTATTTGGCGGATAAGAAGGATGGCAAAGTGAACAAAGGTATATGTGATATACATGTTATTGATGTGTACCTAACTAGAGCTCGTAGTAGCACCTGGGTATTTGATACTGGTTCTGTTGCTAATATTTGCAACTCGAAACAGGGACTACAGAATAAGCGAGCACTGGCCAAGGACGAGGTGACGATGCGCGTGGGAAACGGTTCCAAAGTCGATGTGATCGCGGTCGGCACGCTACCTCTACATCTACCTTCGGGATTAGTTTTAGACCTGAATAATTGTTATTTGGTGCCAGCGTTGAGCATGAACATTATATCTGGATCTTGTTTGATGCGAGACGGTTATTCATTTAAATCAGAGAATAATGGTTGTTCTATTTATATGAGTAATATCTTTTATGGTCATGCACCCTTGAAGAGTGGTCTATTTTTATTAAATCTCGATAGTAGTGATACACATATTCATAGTGTTGAAACCAAAAGATGCAGAGTTAATAATGATAGTGCAACTTATTTGTGGCACTGCCGTTTGGGTCATATCGGTGTAAAGCGCATGAAGAAACTCCATACTGATGGACTTTTGGAATCACTTGATTATGAATCACTTGGTACTTGCGAACCGTGCCTTATGGGCAAGATGACTAAAACGCCGTTCTCCGGAACTATGGAGCGAGCAACTGATTTGTTGGAAATCATACATACTGATGTTTGTGGCCCAATGAATGTTGAGGCTCGCGGCGGGTATCGTTATTTTCTCACCTTCACAGATGATTTGAGCAGATATGGGTATATCTACTTGATGAAACACAAGTCTGAAACATTTGAAAAGTTTAAAGAATTTCAGAGTGAAGTGGAAAATCATCGTAACAAGAAAATAAAGTTTCTACGATCTGATCGTGGAGGAGAATATTTGAGTTATGAGTTTGGCCTACACTTGAAACAATGTGGAATAGTTTCGCAACTCACGCCACCTGGAACACCACAACGAAATGGTGTGTCCGAACGTCGTAATCGTACTTTACTGGATATGGTGCGATCTATGATGTCTCTTACTGATTTACCGCTATCATTTTGGGGTTATGCTTTAGAGACGGCCGCATTCACGTTAAATAGGGCACCATCAAAATCCGTTGAGACGACGCCTTATGAACTGTGGTTTGGCAAGAAACCAAAGTTGTCGTTTCTTAAAGTTTGGGGCTGCGATGCTTATGTGAAGAAACTTCAACCAGATAAGCTCGAACCTAAATCGGAGAAATGTGTCTTCATAGGATACCCAAAAGAGACTATTGGGTACACCTTCTATCACAGATCCGAAGGCAAGACATTCGTTGCTAAGAATGGATCCTTTCTAGAGAAGGAGTTTCTCTCGAAAGAAGTGAGTGGGAGGAAAGTAGAACTTGATGAGATAACTGTATCTACTCCATTATTGGAAAGTAGTTCATCACGAGAACCGGTTCCTGTGACAACTACACCAATTAGTGAGGAAGCTAATGATAATGATCATGAAACTTCAGATCAAGTTTCTACTGAACCTCGTAGGTCTACCAGAGTAAGATCCGCACCAGAGTGGTACGGTAATCCTATTCTGGAAGTCATGTTACTTGACCATGATGAACCTACGAACTATGAGGAAGCGATGATGAGCCCGGATTCCGCAAAATGGCTAGAAGCCATGAAATCTGAGATGGGATCCATGTATGAAAACAAAGTATGGACTTTGGTTGACTTGCCCGATGATCGGCAAGCCATTGAGAATAAATGGATCTTTAAGAAGAAGACTGACGCTGATGGTAATATAACTGTCTATAAAGCTCGACTTGTTGCAAAAGGTTTTCGACAAGTTCAAGGGGTTGACTACGATGAGACTTTCTCACCCGTAGCGATGCTTAAGTCCGTCCGAATCATGTTAGCTATTGCTGCATTTCATGATTATGAAATTTGGCAAATGGATGTCAAGACTGCATTCTTGAATGGATTTCTAGAAGAAGAGTTGTATATGATGCAGCCGGAAGGTTTTGTTGATCCAAAAGGTGCTGACAAAGTGTGCAAGCTCCAGCGTTCCATTTATGGACTGGTGCAAGCATCTCGGAGTTGGAATAAACGCTTTGATAGTGTGATCAAAGCATATGGTTTTATACAGACTTTTGGAGAAGCCTGTATTTACAAGAAAGTGAGTGGGAGCTCTGTAGCATTTCTAATTTTATATGTAGATGACATATTATTAATTGGAAATGATATAGAATTTCTGGATAGCATAAAAGGATACTTGAATAAAAGTTTTTCAATGAAAGACCTCGGTGAAGCTGCTTACATATTGGGCATCAAGATCTATAGAGATAGATCAAGACGCTTAATAGGACTTTCACAAAGCACATACCTTGACAAAATTTTGAAAAAGTTCAAAATGGATCAGGCAAAGAAAGGATTCTTGCCTGTGCTACAAGGTGTGAAGTTGAGTCAAACTCAATGCCCGACCACAGCAGAAGATAGAGAGAAAATGAAAAATGTTCCCTATGCTTCAGCCATAGGCTCTATCATGTATGCAATGCTGTGTACCAGACCTGACGTATGCTTAGCAATAAGCTTGGCAGGAAGGTACCAAAGTAATCCAGGAGTGGATCACTGGACAGCGGTCAAGAACATCCTGAAATACCTGAAAAGGACTAAGGATATGTTTCTCGTATATGGAGGTGACAAAGAGCTAGTCGTAAACGGTTACGTCGATGCAAGCTTTGACACTGATCCGGACGATTCTAAATCGCAAACCGGATACGTGTTTTTATTAAACGGTGGAGCTGTAAGTTGGTGCAGTTCTAAACAAAGCGTCGTAGCGGGATCTACATGTGAAGCGGAGTACATAGCTGCTTCGGAAGCAGCAAATGAAGGAGTCTGGATGAAGGAGTTCATTTCCGATCTAGGTGTCATACCTAGTGCATCGGGACCAATGAAGATCTTCTGTGACAATACTGGTGCAATTGCCTTGGCAAAGGAATCCAGATTTCACAAGAGGACCAAGCACATCAAGAGACGCTTCAATTCCATTCGGGACCAAGTCCAAGTGGGAGACATAGAGATTTGCAAGATACATACGGATCTGAATGTTGCAGACCCGTTGACTAAGCCTCTCTCACGAGCAAAACATGATCAACACCAAGACTCCATGGGTGTTAGAATCATTACTATGTAATCTAGATTATTGACTCTAGTGCAAGTGGGAGACTGAAGGAAATATGCCCTAGAGGCAATAATAAAGTTATTATTTATTTCCTCATATCATGATAAATGTTTATTATTCATGCTAGAATTGTATTAACCGGAAACATGATACATGTGTGAATACATAGACAAACATATAGTCACTAGTATGCCTCTACTTGACTAGCTCATTAATCAAAGATGGTTATGTTTCCTAACCATAGACATGTGTTGTCATTTGATTAATGGGATCACATCATTAGAGAATGATGTGATTGACATGACCCATTCCGTTAGCCTAGCACTTGATCGTTTAGTATGTTGCTATTGCTTTCTTCATGACTTATACAAAGTTCCTGCAACTATGAGATTGTGCAACTCACGTTTACCGGAAGAACACTTTGTGTGCTACCAAACGTCACAACGTAACTGGGTGATTATAAAGGTGCTCTACAGGTGTTTCCGAAGGTACATGTTGGGTTGGCATAATTCGAGATTAGGTTTTGTCACTCCGATTGTCGGAGAGGTATCTCTGGGCCCTCTCGGTAATACTCATCACCTAAGCCTTGCAAGCATTGTAACTAATGAGTTAGTTATAAGATGATGTGTTACAGAACGAGTAAAGAGACTTGCCGGTAACGAGATTGAACTAGGTATTGGATACCGACGATCAAATCTCGGGCAAGTAACATACCGATGACAAAGGGAACAACGTATGTTGTTATGCGGTTTGACCGATAAAGATCTTCGTAGAATATGTAGGAACCAATATGGGCATCCAGGTTCCGCTATTGGTTATTGACCGAGAATGGTTCTAGGTCATGTCTACATAGTTCTCGAACCCGTAGGGTCCGCACGCTTAACGTTACGATGACAGTTTTATTATGAGTTTATAAGTTTTGATGTACCGAAGTTTGTTCGGAGTCCCGGATGTGATCACGGACATGACGAGGAGTCTCGAAATGGTCGAGACATAAAGATTGATATATTGGAAGCCTATATTTGGACATCGGAAAGGTTCCGGGTGAAATCAGGATTTTACCGGAACACCGGGGGGTTACCGGAACCCTCCCGGGGGTTAATGGGCCTTAGTGGGCCATGAGGGAGAAGAGGAGGGCCGGCCAGGGCAGGCCGCGCGCCCCCTCCCCCCTAGTCCGAATAGGACAAGGAAGGGGGGGGCGGCGCCCCCCTTTCCTCTTTCCCCTCCCCCCTTTCCTTCTCCACCAAGGCAAGAGGGGGAGTCCTACTCCCGGTGGGAGTAGGACTCCTCCAGGCGCACCCCAAAGGGGGCCGGCCGCACCTCCCCCTCCCTCCTTTATATACGGGGGCAAGGGGGCACCCCATAACACACAAGTTGATCTACGGATCGTTCCTTAGCCGTGTGCGGTGCCCCCCTCCACCATATTCCACCTCGGTCATATCGTCGCGAAGCTTAGGCGAAGCCCTGCGCCGGTAGAACATCATCATCGTCACCACGCCGTCGTGCTGACGGAACTCATCCCCGAAGCTTTGCTGGATCGGAGCCCGGGGATCGTCATCGAGCTGAACGTGTGCTGAACTCGGAGGTGCCGTACGTTCGGTGCTTGGATCGGTCGGATCGTGAAGACGTACGACTACATCAACCGCGTTGTCTAACGCTTCCGCTTACGGTCTACGAGGGTACGTGGACAACACTCTCCCCTCTCGTTGCTATGCCATCACCATGATCTTGCGTGTGCGTAGGAATTTTTTTGAAATTACTACGTTCCCCAACAGTGGCATCCGAGCCTAGGTTTTATGCGTTGATGTTATATGCACGAGTAGAACACAAGTGAGTTGTGGGCGATACAAGTCATACTGCTTACCAGCATGTCATACTTTGGTTCGGCGGTATTGTGAGATGAAGCGGCCCGGACCGACATTACGCGTACGCTTACGCGAGACTGGTTTCACCGTTACGAGCACTCGTGCTTAAAGGTGGCTGGCGGGTGTCTGTCTCTCTCACTTTAGCTGAATCGAGTGTGGCTACGCCCGGTCCTTGCGAAGGTTAAAACAGCACCAACTTGACAAACTATCGTTGTGGTTTTGATGCGTAGGTAAGAACGGTTCTTGCTAAGCCCGTAGCAGCCACGTAAAATTTGCAACAACAAAGTAGAGGACGTCTAACTTGTTTTTGCAGGGCATGTTGTGATGTGATATGGTCAAGACGTGATGCTATATTTTATTGTATGAGATGATCATGTTTTGTAACCGAAGTTATCGGCAACTGGCAGGAGCCATATGGTTGTCGCTTTATTGTATGAAATGCAAACGCCCTGTAATTGCTTTACTTTATCACTAAGCGGTAGCGATAGTCGTAGAAGCAATAGTTGGCGAGACGACAACGATGCTACGATGGAGATCAAGGTGTCGCGCCGGTGACGATGGTGATCATGACGGTGCTTCGGAGATGGAGATCACAAGCACAAGATGATGATGGCCATATCATATCACTTATATTGATTGCATGTGATGTTTATCCTTTATGCATCTTATCTTGCTTTGATTGACGGTAGCATTTTAAGATGATCTCTCACTAAAATTATCAAGAAGTGTTCTCCCTGAGTATGCACCGTTGCCAAAGTTCGTCGTGCCCAGACACCACGTGATGATCGGGTGTGATAAGCTCTACGTCCATCTACAACGGGTGCAAGACAGTTTTGCACACGCGGAATACTCAGGTTAAACTTGACGAGCCTAGCATATGCAGATATGGCCTCGGAACACGGAGACCGAAAGGTCGAGCGTGAATCATATAGTAGATATGATCAACATAGTGATGTTCACCATTGAAAACTACTCCATCTCACGTGATGATCGGTTATGGTTTAGTTGATTTGGATCACGTGATCACTTAGATGACTAGAGAGATGTCTGTCTAAGTGGGAGTTCTTAAGTAATATGATTAATTGAACCTAAATTTATCATGAACTTAGTACCTGATAGTATTTTGCTTGTCTATGTTTGTTTGTAGATAGATGGCTCGTGTTGTTGTTCCGTTGAATTTTAATGCGTTCCTTGAGAAAGCAAAGTTGAAAGATGATGGTAGCAATTACACGGACTGGGTCCGTAACCTGAGGATTATCCTCATTGCTGCACAGAAAAGTTACGTCCTGGAAGCACCGCTGGGTGCCAGGCCTGCTGCTGATGCAACTGACGACGTTAAGAACGTCTGGCAGAGCAAAGCTGATGACTACTCTATAGTTCAGTGTGCCATGCTTTACGGCTTAGAACCGGGTCTTCAACGACGTTTTGAACGTCATGGAGCATATGAGATGTTCCAGGAGTTGAAGTTAATATTTCAAGCAAATGCCCGGATTGAGAGATATGAAGTCTCCAATAAGTTCTACAGCTGCAAGATGGAGGAGAATAGTTCTGTTAGTGAGCATATACTCAAAATGTCTGGGTATAATAATCACTTGATTCAACTGGGAGTTAATCTTCCGGATGATAGCGTCATTGACAGAATTCTCCAATCACTGCCACCAAGCTACAAGAGCTTTGTGATGAACTATAATATGCAAGGGATGAACAAGACTATTCCCGAGCTCTTCGCAATGCTAAAAGCTGCGGAGGTAGAAATCAAGAAGGAGCATCAAGTGTTGATGGTCAACAAGACCACTAGTTTCAAGAAAAAGGGCAAAGGGAAGAAGAAGGGGAACTTCAAGAAGAACAGCAAGCAAGTTGCTGCTCAAGAGAAGAAACCCAAGTCTGGACCTAAGCCTGAAACTGAGTGCTTCTACTGCAAGCAGACTGGTCACTGGAAGCGGAACTGCCCCAAGTATTTGGCGGATAAGAAGGATGGCAAAGTGAACAAAGGTATATGTGATATACATGTTATTGATGTGTACCTAACTAGAGCTCGTAGTAGCACCTGGGTATTTGATACTGGTTCTGTTGCTAATATTTGCAACTCGAAACAGGGACTACGGAATAAGCGAGCACTGGCCAAGGACGAGGTGACGATGCGCGTGGGAAACGGTTCCAAAGTCGATGTGATCGCGGTCGGCACGCTACCTCTACATCTACCTTCGGGATTAGTTTTAGACCTGAATAATTGTTATTTGGTGCCAGCGTTGAGCATGAACATTATATCTGGATCTTGTTTGATGCGAGACGGTTATTCATTTAAATCAGAGAATAATGGTTGTTCTATTTATATGAGTAATATCTTTTATGGTCATGCACCCTTGAAGAGTGGTCTATTTTTATTAAATCTCGATAGTAGTGATACACATATTCATAGTGTTGAAACCAAAAGATGCAGAGTTAATAATGATAGTGCAACTTATTTGTGGCACTGCCGTTTGGGTCATATCGGTGTAAAGCGCATGAAGAAACTCCATACTGATGGACTTTTGGAATCACTTGATTATGAATCACTTGGTACTTGCGAACCGTGCCTTATGGGCAAGATGACTAAAACGCCGTTCTCCGGAACTATGGAGCGAGCAACTGATTTGTTGGAAATCATACATACTGATGTTTGTGGCCCAATGAATGTTGAGGCTCGCGGCGGGTATCGTTATTTTCTCACCTTCACAGATGATTTGAGCAGATATGGGTATATCTACTTGATGAAACACAAGTCTGAAACATTTGAAAAGTTCAAAGAATTTCAGAGTGAAGTGGAAAATCATCGTAACAAGAAAATAAAGTTTCTACGATCTGATCGTGGAGGAGAATATTTGAGTTATGAGTTTGGCCTACACTTGAAACAATGTGGAATAGTTTCGCAACTCACGCCACCTGGAACACCACAACGAAATGGTGTGTCCGAACGTCGTAATCGTACTTTACTGGATATGGTGCGATCTATGATGTCTCTTACTGATTTACCGCTATCATTTTGGGGTTATGCTTTAGAGACGGCCGCATTCACGTTAAATAGGGCACCATCAAAATCCGTTGAGACGACGCCTTATGAACTGTGGTTTGGCAAGAAACCAAAGTTGTCGTTTCTTAAAGTTTGGGGCTGCGATGCTTATGTGAAGAAACTTCAACCAGATAAGCTCGAACCTAAATCGGAGAAATGTGTCTTCATAGGATACCCAAAAGAGACTATTGGGTACACCTTCTATCACAGATCCGAAGGCAAGACATTCAAGAATGGATCCTTTCTAGAGAAGGAGTTTCTTTCGAAAGAAGTGAGTGGGAGGAAAGTATAACTTGATGAGATAACTGTATCTACTCCCTTATTGGAAAGTAGTTCATCACGAGAACCGATTCCTGTGATAACTACACCAATTAGTGAGGAAGCTAATGATAATGATCATGAAACTTCAGATCAAGTTTCTACTGAACCTCGTAGGTCTACCAGAGTAAGATGCGCACCAGAGTGGTACGGTAATCCTATTCTGGAAGTCATGTTACTTGACCATGATGAACCTACAAACTATGAGGAAGCAATGATGAGCCCGGATTCCGCAAAATGGCTAGAAGCCATGAAATCTGAGATGGGATCCATGTATGAAAACAAAGTATGGACTTTGGTTGACTTGCCCGATGATCGGCAAGCCATTGAAAATAAATGGATCTTTAAGAAGAAGACTGACGCTGATGGTAATATAACTGTCTATAAAGCTCGACTTGTTGCAAAAGGTTTTCGACAAGTTCAAGGGGTTGACTACGATGAGACTTTCTCACCCGTAGCGATGCTTAAGTCCGTCCGAATCATGTTAGCTATTGCTGCATTTCATGATTATGAAATTTGGCAAATGGATGTCAAGACTGCATTCTTGAATGGATTTCTAGAAGAAGAGTTGTATATGATGCAGCCGGAAGGTTTTGTTGATCCAAAAGGTGCTGACAAAGTGTGCAAGCTCCAGCGTTCCATTTATGGACTGGTGCAAGCATCTCGGAGTTGGAATAAACGCTTTGATAGTGTGATCAAAGCATATGGTTTTATACAGACTTTTGGAGAAGCCTGTATTTACAAGAAAGTGAGTGGGAGCTCTGTAGCATTTCTAATTTTATATGTAGATGACATATTATTAATTGGAAATGATATAGAATTTCTGGATAGCATAAAAGGATACTTGAATAAAAGTTTTTCAATGAAAGACCTCGGTGAAGCTGCTTACATATTGGGCATCAAGATCTATAGAGATAGATCAAGACGCTTAATAGGACTTTCACAAAGCACATACCTTGACAAAATTTTGAAAAAGTTCAAAATGGATCAGGCAAAGAAAGGATTCTTGCCTGTGCTACAAGGTGTGAAGTTGAGTCAAACTCAATGCCCGACCACAGCAGAAGATAGAGAGAAAATGAAAAATGTTCCCTATGCTTCAGCCATAGGCTCTATCATGTATGCAATGCTGTGTACCAGACCTGACGTATGCTTAGCAATAAGCTTGGCAGGAAGGTACCAAAGTAATCCAGGAGTGGATCACTGGACAGCGGTCAAGAACATCCTGAAATACCTGAAAAGGACTAAGGATATGTTTCTCGTATATGGAGGTGACAAAGAGCTAGTCGTAAACGGTTACGTCGATGCAAGCTTTGACACTGATCCGGACGATTCTAAATCGCAAACCGGATACGTGTTTTTATTAAACGGTGGAGCTGTAAGTTGGTGCAGTTCTAAACAAAGCGTCGTAGCAGGATCTACATGTGAAGCGGAGTACATAGCTGCTTCGGAAGCAGCAAATGAAGGAGTCTGGATGAAGGAGTTCATTTCCGATCTAGGTGTCATACCTAGTGCATCGGGACCAATGAAGATCTTCTGTGACAATACTGGTGCAATTGCCTTGGCAAAGGAATCCAGATTTCACAAGAGGACCAAGCACATCAAGAGACGCTTCAATTCCATTCGGGACCAAGTCCAAGTGGGAGACATAGAGATTTGCAAGATACATACGGATCTGAATGTTGCAGACCCGTTGACTAAGCCTCTCTCACGAGCAAAACATGATCAACACCAAGACTCCATGGGTGTTAGAATCATTACTATGTAATCTAGATTATTGACTCTAGTGCAAGTGGGAGACTGAAGGAAATATGCCCTAGAGGCAATAATAAAGTTATTATTTATTTCCTCATATCATGATAAATGTTTATTATTCATGCTAGAATTGTATTAACCGGAAACATGATACATGTGTGAATACATAGACAAACATATAGTCACTAGTATGCCTCTACTTGACTAGCTCATTAATCAAAGATGGTTATGTTTCCTAACCATAGACATGTGTTGTCATTTGATTAATGGGATCACATCATTAGGAGAATGATGTGATTGACATGACCCATTCCGTTAGCCTAGCACTTGATCGTTTAGTATGTTGCTATTGCTTTCTTCATGACTTATACAAAGTTCCTGCAACTATGAGATTGTGCAACTCACGTTTACCGGAAGAACACTTTGTGTGCTACCAAACGTCACAACGTAACTGGGTGATTATAAAGGTGCTCTACAGGTGTTTCCGAAGGTACATGTTGGGTTGGCATAATTCAAGATTAGGTTTTGTCACTCCGATTGTCGGAGAGGTATCTCTGGGCCCTCTCGGTAATACTCATCACTTAAGCCTTGCAAGCATTATAACTAATGAGTTAGTTATAAGATGATGTGTTACAGAACGAGTAAAGAGACTTGCCAGTAACGAGATTGAACTAGGTATTGGATACCGACGATCAAATCTCGGGCAAGTAACATACCGATGACAAAGGGAACAACGTATGTTGTTATGCGGTTTGACCGATAAAGATCTTCGTAGAATATGTAGGAACCAATATGGGCATCCAGGTTCCGCTATTGGTTATTGACCGAGAATGGTTCTAGGTCATGTCTACATAGTTCTCGAACCCGTAGGGTCCGCACGCTTAACGTTACGATGACAGTTTTATTATGAGTTTATAAGTTTTGATGTACCGAAGTTTGTTCGGAGTCCCGGATGTGATCACGGACATGACGAGGAGTCTCGAAATGGTCGAGACATAAAGATTGATATATTGGAAGCCTATATTTGGACATCGGAAAGGTTCCGGGTGAAATCGGGATTTTACCGGAACACCGGGGGGTTACCGGAACCCTCCCGGGGGTTAATGGGCCTTAGTGGGCCATGAGGGAGAAGAGGAGGGCCGGCCAGGGCAGGCCGCGCGCCCCCTCCCCCCTAGTCCGAATAGGACAAGGAAGGGGGGGGGGCGCCCCCCTTTCCTCTTTCCCCTCCCCCCTTTCCTTCTCCACCAAGGCAAGAGGGGGAGTCCTACTCCCGGTGGGAGTAGGACTCCTCCAGGCGCACCCCAAAGGGGCCGGCCGCACCTCCCCCTCCCTCCTTTATATACGGGGGCAAGGGGGCACCCCATAACACACAAGTTGATCTACGGATCGTTCCTTAGCCGTGTGCGGTGCCCCCCTCCACCATATTCCACCTCGGTCATATCGTCGCGAAGCTTAGGCGAAGTCCTGCGCCGATAGAACATCATCATCGTCACCACGCCGTCGTGCTGACGAAACTCATCCCCAAAGCTTTGCTGGATCGGAGCCCGGGGATCGTCATCGAGCTGAACGTGTACTGAACTCGGAGGTGCCGTACGTTCGGTGCTTGGATCGGTCGGATCGTGAAGACGTACGACTACATCAACCGCGTTGTGCTAATGCTTCCGCTTACGGTCTACGAGGGTACGTGGACAACACTCTCCCCTCTCGTTGCTATGTCATCACCATGATCTTGCGTGTGCGTAGGAAATTTTTTGAAATTACTACGTTCCCCAACACCAATCTTCTCCGGACATCTCGGAGTCAGATCTAGTGCCTGCCATGAAGGAGTACATCGAAGTTCACCATAGAAGAGCTTGGGCACTGTGGGAGGAGAGTGGAGTGCGACTAGGGTTTGGCCCTATGTGTGGATAGGGTTGAATATATGTGGGGTTGGGTGGGCCACTATGGGACAGATCCGATGTGGCAGGCGCTTTCAGGCGTCCTCATATCTGCCCTAGATATGTTGTGGGTATGGGGAGTGTCGATCAGTCCGGGCATTTGGGATGGATTTACCATGTCCGGTTGGGTGGCAATTTTGCATCCAGGTAGTGACGAGCAGGCCTCCCGGGCATTTGGGGCGGATATGCGGCATCTGGTTGTAGATTCTCTTACTAAAAAAGCAAAGAAAGGACCTAGCAACCAATATCACATCGTGCATCTTTCTCTTAAGCAATTGCAATCCCAAATCAAAAAATTACCCTTCGGTCATATCCTCGAGCACGTCGGCCTCACTCCTTGTCCCGTCCAAGTTCGGGTTGTCGACGGCTGCCGGAGGTGGTGGAGGTGGTGACGCGGCTGTAGGAGGTTGTGCAATAGTCGTCGGCACCACGGGATCACCAAGGGGGAAGTGTCGGGGCGGTTGAACCCTTATTCGTTTTCTTCTTCTTATTTCTCGTTGTGTTGTCTGCCGCCTTGGCTAACGGTTAATGGTCCTGTTTAGTCAGCTAGGGCAAAAGCGGTCTGATGGTCGCAGCGGAGCAAGTGGCGGCGGCCGCCGATGATGAACCATTCTCAATGATGTTCTTGCCTTGGCGTTGTTGTTTTGGTGATTGCACTGCCAAATTTATGGTTGGCGGTGGGTCTCCGGCACCGGTGAGGTTAGTCGGGAGTGCGACAGGGGCATGCTTTCCCTTCCACCGGTTATCCAAGTCGGGGGCGACAACTAGTGGGGTGAGGTGCGACGGTGTCATGTTTTAGCGGGAAAATGTGGGCAAGTGGGGGGGGGGGGGGCAATAGGGCTTATCATGACTAGATTAAATATGAACTAGTGTGGGATGGTTTTGAAAAAGAATATATGGGAAAAAAGTTATACTAGGAATCTGCTACATAATGCTTGAGGAGCTTGATAGTTGGCAAACGTTATGTTTGTAAGCAACATTACCGAACAATGTTTAACCCACGTTCCACCAGTTCTTGTAAGCAACATTATCGAACAATCTTTAACCCACGTTCCACCAGTTCATGACCATTTTTTTTCCTTTCTTGTCGTCCAATTGTCTATCTCCTTTCCTGCGCGGTCGACTTTTTTGAAGTGGGTGCTAAATAGGGTAAAATACAGAGTACAAAAAGAGCTGAGTTACATGGGATTCAAACCCATGACCAGAGGGGAGGTATACGGCAAACTAGGCAGTAGTAAGCACCTCAACTGGTCTTGCTTATTGTACAAATCACATAATATCATACTATTTGAACAAAATATGTTTTCACAATAAAAATTGTCGCGATGAGACTTCCAAAATTAGATGTCATACGTTCCGAGAACTTTTTCACGTGAAAAATTACCACATTGGAAGGGCATTTCTTGCCTTAAGGGTTTTGATTTTGATGACAACACAATTTATGGACTAACCGTGTGCTTAAGTTACACAGGCATGTGTATATGGCACAAGACGGTTGGGCACCCTCTGGATGGAAAAGAGCGGAGGCCGCATTTCCTACGCTTTTATTTCTTTGGTCGTAGAAAATCCATAATATTAAGAGGGGCTCTGCATCGGAAGGTACGGGTGGATCAAATCATGTATACCTATAGATATTATATCCACCATATCTACCTTCCATTTCGAGGAGAGATCCTCAATTCCGACTATGCAAGAAAATGCACTCAAGTGGTTGTACCGCCGATGCTAGTGGTTGTACCTCTCCCTTGTGGACTAGGTAAACGCAGGCCAGGCTAGGCGGTTGTATCGGCCACATGGGCGGTTGTACTGCTACCTCCCCTGGCGCGGCACCGATGGCCCTCGTACTGGGCCAACTACCACCTGAGGGTATCTCCCTTCGGGTTTGGCCAGCGGTACAGGGTTGTGCCAGAGCGGTTGCACCGGTTATTACACTAATAAATGGTACAACTAGTGGTGAGGGTGGTTGTACTGCTTGACTCACCGAAATCACTCCTGCCTTGCGCGGTTGTACTGCGCAGTTGACTGTTGTACTACACAGCTGAGTTATTGTACCGCTCAGTCCCGGCAGATGGCTCATGGGACTTGGGGGTGGTTGTACCGCTCTCTCGATCAGTTGTATCGCTCGCATGTGATTTTCTGCATAATGGTTGGGTTTGATGAGGGACTATTTAAGGAGGTGGATCTTCGACCTCCCACCTGCCTCTTGGTCTTCTTCTCTTCTCCATTAATGCCCTAAGCTCTATTTTGCCTAATTTCTTTCTCTAGCCAATCAAACTTATTGATTTGCTAGGGATTGAGAGAGGTGGTCTAGATCTACGTATCCACCAAAGGAAATTTTACTTCGCCATATATTTCTTGTGGATTTTATTACTCTTGGGTGTTTGGGCACCCAAGACGGAAAAGGTCACCTTGGAGCCACGATCCATTGTGGTGAAGCTTCGTGGTGGTGTTGGGAGTCTTCAATTAAGTTGTGGAAAGAGCCCCAACCTTATTTGTAAAGGTTACAGTTGCCAGATTCAAGGGCACCGCTAGTGAATTCATGACACCTTGCATTGTGCGAGGGCGTGAGAAGAATAAGGTGAATCCTTGGGCATTGTGCCTCCACACGCCTCCAAAGGAGGCATACGTTCCCCAAAGGAGAGAACTTCGGAAACACATCCTCGTCTTCATCGTCTCCACTTGCAATTATCTCGCTCCTTTACTTCGAACAAGCTTTCTACCTTGTGCTTACTCTTGATTGCTTGTGTTGCTTGTTGTGCTTGCCATATAGGTTATCCACCTAGTTGCATATCTATACAACCTATCTTCATTGTTGCGCCTAAAATATTTGGGAACAAAGTTAAAAATTGTTAATCGCCTATTCAACTCCCCTTCTAGTCAACCATACCAATTCTTTCATACGTCTGGGCTAAATAAGTTATCATGCCTGCAGTGCATAAATTACCATGGTATTACACATAAGCTACCGGGGTATGTTTTCAACAACTATTGCCCTCGGGTCAAAGTTACCCCACAGTTTGTACCTAAGTTATCATGTACGCAGTACATATATTATCAGGCTATTTACACAGAGTGACCGGGGTGTGTTTTCAGAAACTTCTTTTCCTCGTGTCAAAGTTATCACAGCGTTTTGTACCTGAGTTATCATGTTTGTGGTGCGTAAATCACCATGATATATACAGATAAATTATTGGGGGTATGTTTTCATATCTATGTTGTGTAAATTAATTATCATGCTATTTAAA